>NW_026927666.1:0-31720 GCF_032062105.1 Saccostrea cuccullata | reverse complement strand
CCTCAATTCCTTCAGTTTATATAGGTCCTCGCGTGGGATTTTACTCATCTTTGTGACAGGATTTTGTTCTGTACCAAACACTTGGAATCTCTCGTACACACTGTTTGAAATCAAAATCTTGTAACATAGAAATATCAGCAGTTTATCTAATATTATGAAAATTATGAATGAAGAACAAAATTCACAACGTTAATATGTTTTTTCCCATTATTGATTCTGATCAGTATGAATAAATAGGTCACTATTTGAGAATCACGTGTTTATGTAGTCTTATCTTGAAAACTTATACATGTGTTTATATGAAGAATCATAAAAGAGCAAATAGAAATACAAGTTGAGAAAGTGATAGGTCGGCTGTAACTTCCTTATGATATTCTTTGATATTATACGGAGGAGGTTAATGTGTGATTTTCTGTATGAAATCCATTAGAAATCCACAACTTTCAAATCTCTATAACACATGTGAAACCTTGTCACCGCGCGTTAGAATACACAGTAGGTACTATATGCATTTTCTATAATGTAGAAACACCAAGTGTACAATGTTTTGACTCAATTTAATTAAAAACTACGTAAAAATACTACAAATGTGCGTTTAAAATTAATTTGTCGTCACTTTTTTTCCTCGCAATTTTTGTTTGCGTTAATAAGCAATTATGAAGAAGGAAAACTAGAGAATGTAAATATAAGCATTGAATTGATATTTTTGGATGTCCTATAACACACCTGGCCGTGTCGACAAATTATCAAAAATGTCGGCACGGCCAGGTGTGTTATAAGACCAAAGACATCCAAAAATATGAATTAATTGCTTAAATATTTACTTTACACGTGTATTCTGCATATAAACTGTGTAGAAAATTACTGCATTCAATACACAGACACAGGGTCAAAAGGTTAAAGATTATCATGTTTTATTTTGACGTCACCAACGTTGAACGCCGAGGAAGTGCAACGTCATTAGCGAAAAATCAAATATCAAGCTCACTTTAAACAGCTGTTATATTAGCTCTTCAATTAACAGTATCTTACACGAAGGATAATACATGGATTTTGAAATATAAATCAAAATCGCAGTAAAGGAAGAGAGTTTAAATATGTAAATATAAGCAATGAATAATTATTTTTTTTTGAAAGATAGAGTCTCATAATTGCAACAGTGTGTGCAAACAAATTTTCATAATGTTACTCAATTTGTTTGCACACACCATTGCAGTTATGCAGTTATCTTTCAAAAAATAATTATTCGTTGCTTAAATAAATCTAAATATTGTAATTGACTAAATGATTACAAAAAGTGCAAAGATATTGCTAAATTTAGTTCATTGACAGATTTTTATTCTGTTTTTGTGAGAGTACATTATCCCTGTATTATGATAATATTTTGATTATTATAATAATTAATTATATTGTACATGTACCCTTTTCGTTACTTACTGCCGAATTTCGTTTTTAGTTAGAACCGTCAGGTCCTTCAAAAAGTAAATTAAGAAGTATTAAGGATAATCATGTGATTCTTCAGGAATTTAAAGGAGAGAATTGTCTTGTTTTCTATACTTAATGAATGAATATTATAAAGAATGTATTAAATAGCAACCAAGTTATACTGCTATAACCTGGGTTGAAGAGTTTACGCTTAGCGGTTTATAAAGTGTAAACTACCCCAACCCAGGTTATACAGTATAACTTGGGTTGCTATTTAATTCATTCCTTATAAAACGATATACCCGGTATCTGACATCCCCCTGACTCACCCTGTAGTCCCTCAGCTCTTCCTCTGTAAATACACTGACACTCCCTGTTGTTCCCATCCTACACCCTAAACACCAGGAGGGCCCCAGATCAATATGTATCGGCACTATTGTTTACGATTATCTACTTTAACAGTGTAAGTATAAAGTTTTATTCGTTAAACTAAAGAGAGGTCGTAACAGGAACTTATTGCTTTGTTTTCATCCTGATGGCATAAGCTTGTACAGTCTATCCAGATGTAAATATTCACATCCTATAATATCTTATCCTTGCTGCTGCGTTTATGTTAACATAGATATAGTGTAAAAGCTATGTGATTAACATTTTGGTGAACTTAATACATTAACTGAGATTAACAATTGACGATCTAAGTCTATTTATACTCGCGGTTCACTGTTCAATGACCCCAAGTGCCGAGTAAATGACTATAATGCGTATTTCTCCACTGGGAAAACAGAAGCGCATCTCAACGTAAATAGGGTGCAGTTACATCTACATGTATTTCACTACTTTCTTATTTGGCATTTTGACCAAGAGTAAAATTTATAATTTTAATAGTAACTTGTAATAATTTGCAATTGATACATAACTGATTTTTTTTCGGTTGTTTTGTTTTGTTTGATAAATGGATTTGTGAAGTTTTTGCTCTTGTGACCTTAAGCATAATCCACACAATTTGAGATGATAATTTATCATCTTAACAAAAATAATAAATGTCTTGTTTGTTTTTTATGTATATGAAATCCAAGTCAATACAGAATATAATCATCTGAATCTAGAGTTCATTGTGTCTGAGTAAGTCTCTGTAAAATACAGGGGGAAATGTCTTCATAAGTGGGTCACTGGATAAATTAATAATAATTATTATTATTATTTAAGTGTACCTTGAATCACATTCAATTGGATTTTAAAAGCTTATTAAAAATTCAGTTACGTAATCATAAATGAATTCCTCCCCTAAATTGCTGATACAATCATTACCTTGTACACCTTTTATTTAATTTTGTTTGATATTATTTCTGTCGCAAACATTTTGATTTATTGCTTCTGTAAATTAAACATATGACAGATCCCCTTATGATTTAATCAAATCAGGAAGAGACCACTTTGTAGAAAGCTGATTTAATTACATAATCATAAATAAATTTGTTCTCGATCCATTATATAGTGTCAAACCTGGTTTTGCCCAGATTCCGGACAAAATCGTGTTAGGAGTAATAATTAACCTTCTTCATTGTGACTGATTGATTTTAGAGTTTCTTTAACCACTTTGACCTCTTTGCTTAATATATTACACCAATTTGCAATATCTTATTGAATAAAAGGCATTTAACATTTTAATACATTGTCTTTATCAGATTTATTCCACGTTACGCTAGAGCATGTCCTATGTACGAACAATTTCCAAAACAAGGCAAGCTATTGCCAAATAGATTGATGAATCAAGGATATCAGCAGCCCGTTGAAATTCAACATTTTCAAAGTTCTATGGTCGAAATAAAAATCCTTTTAGCAAATACGTGTATCAAAAACAGATGTATTTTACACTTGATTATGTCTTCATTAAATTTTATTTTACATAATGTACATTTAATTACATGGTATTATTAATGTTTTCACAAAGCACCTTTTAAAAATGCATTATACCGGTATATGCCTTCATGAAATGTCGAGCGCCTGATCTAACCATTTCGATTTTGAATTTCCAGGACTCCGTGTTTTATTTCCTTTAAGTAAATTTGTATTATTTCTTGAGTTTTTGTAATCTACACTGTATTGTTTTAGTAACATGCAAATTTATTTAAACTTGTCACCAGCACACTATCGCATCTCTAAAAATATCTTTCTAATGTTTTTGATAAGTATTCTAGTTCAATTAAAGTTCTATTAAAAAGTAAACATTCATGCTTTGTATGTTAACTATATTTTAAAGGGAATTCAATGGTGGCAAATACATAATTCTACGGGAGTGGGAATATCAATTTTATGTCTATTTAAGGAAATTTACATGTTACCATTTATCATAATCTACCGTCATAATTTTAAAAAAAAATCTTTAAAAAATATAAACTGCCATTCTGGGTTTCACAGGAAAACATCATGTCAATAAACTAACTTTAATTTAGGTATAAAACATGTAAAACCAATGTAATGTGAGAAGAATTCCCTAGATTTAATTTCTTTTTGTGCAAAAAATACCTCTTTCTTGAAATTTTTGCTAAATTTCAACAGTTCTTTAAGAATTGGAAAATTAAATTCTGTTATATAGACAGACGTGTCCTAGATTGTACTCAATATATATTTAAATAATGTCTTCCAGATTATTTTTTTTAACAAAGCCAGAAAGCTATGAAGAAAAACAGAGAACTTTCACTTCCAAATAATAATAATGAGTAAATGTAGTGGATTCTAAAAAAAAATCTTATGAACATGCTATTTTTAAAATAATTCTGTCAAGAGATTCTATATTTTTTTTAAATCAAAAACGTTCGATCTGTTGTAGATTTTGTTTTCAAATATTTTTAAATAATGGTAAAGTTTTATTCACTCCATTTTCAAATCACTCGGCGAATCAAAACAACCAATTTCAAAGTTCAAACAGCTACATGCATGTCTATTATCATTTACAATCATTATTAATCTGGGCAATGGGATTTTGAAGGCGTGAAGATAGATTTCTCACGGACAGAAACCTCATACATGTGATTACCAAAAAGATTATCAAGTTTGTATAATCTTGCCAGGGCAGACTTTTTTTTAGTAAATATATATATTTATATTTAGTACATATAGATACATATACTAGTATATTGATCGGAAACTTTTAATAAGGCAATTTCTCTTGCCTTATTAATTTGTGTTTTTTTTAAAGCAATATGAGCTTCATTTTTGACAATTCAATTAAAAAATTGCATGTAACTAAACATTTATGATCAATTAGACTTAAGTACGGCTCCGTGTAAAAATCATGCAGAGGGTGATTCATGGGGGGTTTCAGAATTTCTTCAAACTTTGCATGTTGGTAGAGTATGCTAAGATACTCCAAAAAAAATTATATTTTTTTTTCAATTCTGCCATTGGTATCCATGGCAACCGATAAACTGTTTTGGGCAAAAAATGGCAGAAATTTCCTCTAAAAACAGGCAAAAATACCAATAATGAAGATTAAATGAAAAGAAAACTAAACAATAAAACACATTTATGTTTATTTCTTATTAAAATACAGCATAAGTAGTTACTATCCATATCTAGTCAAAATATTTTTATGACCAGTAATGTATTCTAATTTTAAGCTAAAAAGGGGAGATAATCCATATTGGCAAAAAATGTAAAATATCCATTTTTTAGGATTTTTATCTATCAAAAATTTATAAAAACCCCACAGCCAAACTAAAAAGTCATGCTAGTTTCATAGAGACTATAGTCTAAAGTTAATAAAATTATTAAAACATTTTTGTGCAAATGATTATTAATTTCCCAAAAGAGCCGATTAATTTTGTACAAAAATGGTAATTTCACTTTTTTTTTGTCACAGTCCAATATATGCTATATATGTTTGCATGTAAAAAATTAATAGCATTTCAAAACTATTTTTTTAATATTTCCATTTTCAAATACATTAAAATTATTTACTTTTCATAATAAATCCAAATATTACCACATCAAATAATTGTTTTTAATTTTAAGCTGAAAAGGGGAGATAATCCATGTCGAGAAAAACTGAAATTTTCAATTTTTAAAGGATTTACAGCTAAATTCTGCTATATGATAAAAAAAATTAAAGAAAAAATAGACTACAGCCAAACAGAAAGGCAGTGTTTATTTCCTAGACACCATACCTTATGGCAAATAAAATATTAAAAACATTTTTGTGCAATTGATTATTAATTTCCAAAAGCCATTGAAGAGTTTTATACAAAAAATGGGAAATTCACTTTTTCATCACGGTCAAATAAATGTCATGTATATATTTTATATGCATGTTAAATTATAAATAGCATTTCAAAACAATTTCTGTAAAGTTCCAAATCCAAATACAACACAATTATTCATTTTCATTAATCAAATTAAATACATATATCTGCAATATTATTTCTAATTTCAAGCTGAAAGGGGGAGATAATTCATGTTGACAAAAAACAACAAAATATCATTTTTTGAGGATTTCAGTTATCAAGAAAATAAAATATATCTATGATTTAAAAAATAGCCAAACAAAAAGGCTGAGTAGGTTTCAAAGATACCATACCCTATGGAAAATTTTAAAAAATCATGCGCACAAAAATCATTGTGATTAATAATTTCACCAAAAAAAAGAAGTAGCATCATCTTTTGTCAGAGTCCAATATATACACCATGTACACATGCCAGTACATGTTTACATGTAAGAATATCAGTTTACAGTTTAAAATAAATTCCTTTACATTTCCAAATTCAAATACACACAAACTATTTTTTTCATTAATGAACAGTAAAATGTAAAAAAAAAAAAAAACATTTGAAAATATTAATCATATTAGGCCATGCAAAGTTAATTACTTGGTTCTCAGGCCTTTTTTCAAGAAATATGATGAGGGAGGGAGCATTTTTGCTTTCTTTTTTATTGCCCCCAAAACATGATGAGGCAGCTTTTTATATTGTACAAAACCTCAAAAAATGATGAGGAAGGTGATTTGATGTTTTTAAATTAATTTTCTTTGGCCTTTATATTGATTACTAGATACACTTATCATATAATCATTGTATATGTAAACACAATTTTTAAAGTTTTACATCTTTGTAAGGTGCAGTATTGCCACTCAGAATAACACTAATCTCCCCTGCTTCTCTTCTGTAGGTTACAGACTACTAATTTTACCCCTATCTATGACCATAAAAGTTCCACAAAAATAGAGGTTTTTTCTTAAAAATTCTTTGGGGTGTTTATGGAGTAGAAAGCGGTTATTTTTGGGCATAAATGGAAAGGAGAGGGTCTGAAAAAAAATATAAAAATGATAATAATGGGAAATTTTGCTTTTAAGTGCGTAGTAGGAAGGGTGTAAAGAGGCCCATATTTACCCTTTCCTCGAAGAGAAAGTGAAAAAAGCAGGGTAGGGGTTATTTGCGATGCCATAAAAGGACTTGCAGACTATGAATGTTCCTGAGAACTTGGTAAATTTTTGGACTTGGAATGGTCTTACTCTGTGCCAAGTTTCATGTAAGTTGAGCCGGTGTAATTTTTTAAAATATTTTTTATGTTATAAAGGAATGTATAGCAAAATAATTGGTAATCTGTTCCTATTTAGGTCAATAAAAACTCGTGTTAATCAGTTTATTGGCACTTTTCGGAAATTTGGAACTAATTATGCTAATTGTTGAAAAAATTAATGGATGAAATTATATTTTTTTAAATGGATTTAAATGATTAAAAAGGGGGAGGGGGCACCTTAGGTTGTCATATGACATAATGTGTGCAATTGATGTGTGTCAAGAATATATGCAATATGAATTTTGATTCTTTATATAATGTTGTAGGTAACATAGAACCCATTCCCCGCCTATCCTGTTATCTTAAATGTCAAATGGAGTTCAAAAACCAAGGTATGTTTTTAACATTTGATTGTTCAGATTACACTATTGTTTATTAAAGAAATGCCTCTTTCTAAAAACTTAAGCTACTTGGTGTTTGTAATTATAGTTGTCCAAATTACTTATTAATTTGACACAATATTTTATTAATTATGAATGTGAACTGAAGTTAAAATGCTTTTAAATTCATTTTTTTAGTGGCTAATATTAAGCAGATTGTGGGGGTGCATTAGTTCCTGGATGGGTGAAAAAATTACAACAGAAGTGAACAATTTTTGTACCAGAGGCAGGGAAAGTGAGCATTCAGAAAACAAGATACAGCTGTCATCAATACTGCAGTCAAAAGCAGCCAAGTTAAAGGTATACAATTCATAGTTTGTATTATTTTTTTGTTTGTTTTCTTTTTTATATACTGTTTTCATCTGTTCATTATCATCTGTTGCTTATTAATGTATACTCTCTAAAACTTTCTTTTTTTCCTTCAGCTTTTGGAAATGAACATCTGCTGTCTGGTTGCTGGCACTGATCTGTGATTGTCCAAGACAGGGGAGGTCAGTAAGGTGCTCAACATTTCATATGGGATGTTTGGTCCTACTACCTTTTTCTACTCTTGTGGAATCTTGGACATCATTGTCGGTGGTCGCATATCAGACAAAATCATCATTTTTTTGACAAAGACAGGTGTTTTAGAGAATTTGGATAAACTTTGTGCAGAAATAGTGCTCCACAAGACAGACAGAACTTATGTACTCCAGTTTAATCTAACCTTCTCTACCCCCCCCCCCCCCCCTTCCTGTTCTTAATAGTGAACTTCCAAGCAACTCCAGGACTAATTATATGTGACACAGGCATGGTATGTATTTTCAGTGTTAAACAATTGAATGTATGTATAAATGCGTTTTAATTGTTTTGTTCTTTGGTACCTATACAGTGCAGAGTTACCTCCCCTTTTTTACAGCAGCCTGAAGAATGTATGTAGGTAAAATGTATATTTAAATTCCTTTTTTTGTAAATTCAGAATTATAAAATCCAAATTTTCATAGAATTTATGGTATTTATTGTCTAATCATGCATATTGTTACAAGAAATATCCATCAAAGAAGTCTAAATATGACCAGGGATAATCCAATTAGAGTTGTAAGTACCACTTCCTGACAGAGGCTGAATGGACCAGGTTGGATAATCTGCTTATAACAAAGGTATTAATCTCTTTTCCTTAGCTTTTATACTGATTTTTCATAGCCTAAACATTGTAGAATTTTTTAATATTAGTTTTACTAAAATTTAAATGTGCTAAATATTTTTATTTTTAATTTTTTAAAGAATTTTATGCTTTTTGAAGGTATTTTTTGAAATTTTTAAAAAAAATATTTACTAAAGTAATAGGTTAAGTTTTTTTCTTGAAATTTGTGTAGGACATATTTATCTAGTTAACAAAAATATAAGAAAAGAAAATTACTGTAATATATGTGAGTTGTGAGCATTTCAAATCTGAGAACTGTATGTCTAATGCTTATTTTACCCTCTGCTTTAAGGTGTTCCAGCACATTATTTAAAGGGCCATAACTCTGTGAAGGGATCATCAATTTTAATGAAACTTCATCGGCCACTTTGTATAAACCAAAGACACCGGCATGTCAAATTTCAGCAAAATCAGACAAGGTTTGTGTCCTTATTAGGTTACAGACTACTAATTTTACCCCTATCTCATTGACCACTCAAGTAGTTCCAGTTTAAAAATAGAGGTTTTTTCATAAAAATTCTTTGGGGTGTTTATGGAGTAGAAAGCGGTTATTTTTGGGCATAAATGGAAAGGAGAGGGTCTGAAAAAAATTACAAAAATGATAATAATGGGAAATTTTGCTTTTAAGTGCGTAGTAGGAAGGGTGTAAAGAGGCCCATATTTACCCTTTCCTCGAAGAGAAAGTGAAAAAAGCAGGGTAGGGGTTATTTGCGATGCCATAAAAGGACTTGCAGACTATGAATGTTCCTGAGAACTTGGTAAATTTTTGGACTTGGAATGGTCTTACTCTGTGCCAAGTTTCAGGTAAGTTGAGCCGGTGTAATTTTTTAAAATATTTTTTATGTTATAAAGGAATGTATAGCAAAATAATTGGTAGTCTGTGTCCTGTAGTAAGTGACTGTCCTTTGTTTATTAGCCTCTTCTAAAAGCACTTAAGATCCTTGGGAAGAGAATTGCTGTCTGATTAACATTATCCAAAGTACCATCATGGAATCCACCGAAGTCTAATCTCTGCTTTTTGACAGCTTTAAATATCTTATTTTGCATTATTCCTAGAATAATAATTACAATATACATGTACATGTGCATGTACTTATCATTCATCAATTTAGAATTCTTTAGTTTATGCTACATTATTATTAAGGTACTAAATGGTTATTTTGATTTTATAGATTACTTTACATGGAATATCAAGTTTATATAATGCAGTATTTTCATTAAAAATCTATAAATGGTTGCATGACATATATTCTCCAACCTTTGGAGTCTTATTAGTTGGTGGTATTCAATGATGTTTTCTTGCTGTCTGTAATAAATAGTGTAACCTTTTCCTTCAAAACCATGATGCAGCCCATTGCATACATTCTGTGAAAATAAAATGGTCAAGTTTTTGAAAAGTTTTTCATTTTCAGTCGGGTGTCAAATCTGTAATCTGTAATCTGTTACAAATCTGTTTGCCTGTGACAAAATTTGTGCATCTCAGGCGGTTGAGAAACAGTTATTTCAAACACTGCCTAACCATACCATCATACTTATTCATGCCTCATCGCACATAGGGGAGTGCACAGCAACTTAAACAGGTCTAGACGACAAGATTATCTGATGACACATCAGCTTAAATTTGCATGTAAATTGGCTATCAGTTTTCTTTACATAGTTTAAACAGCAGCACAAGGTGCACAATTATCATTTAACCCCTCAATCAAATATCAAAAGTATAAAGACATGCAAACGTCACAAGGTTTGTACAGTACGTATTGGAAGCAACTACAGTGGTACCTCATTTATCCGGACGCTCTGGTTCCTAGTCAAATTGTCCAGTTTTGTGAAGTGTCAAGATACCTGAATTACCAGTTAAACAAGACAAAATAACATTAAAAATTTCGTTCAGGTGAAAAATGGTCTGAATACTGAAGCATTCGGATAACTGGCGTCCAGATATCTGAAGGTTCACTGTATTTATCATCTAAAACTACAATTTTAAATGTGAGCATCGAGCAGTGTCTTTGGAAACTAATCTTTCAATTTTGGCTGTATAAAGTACAAAAGAAGCTCTATTGTTTTTGGTGATGAAGTAAATAAAGTATGCATCGAAAACCGTGTGTCGCTTCTGATTTGTATTAACAAATAGTAGACTGTCATGCTTGGGGAAATTCAATTAATTGTAGAATGCTAGAGTAGAGACAAATACATTGTGCTGACAATTGCCTTCCATTAACGGTAGTGTACCCGAGCTCTTAAGAAAATGGAAATTCATCTTTTGCTTAATTAAAAGTATTCAACAGCTGCAATACTACAAGTATCTATGATTTTTCCTTTTATTCAGACTCAGAATACATTGTCATATAGGACTTGTAAAATACTTTTGACTGCATATATTTACATTTGCAAATGTTTTCCTTTATATAACACTACTGAAAGCAAGTGTTTTTATAACTGTATAAATACAGGTATGGGGTCAAGAGGTCATAGATGTTCGTATGGATAAACGTTCGATGTAATTTCTCAGTGACATCATAAAGGGTCGACACGCGTTCAGTGGATTACATATATGCCGTTGGGTTTGAAAAATAATGCATTTCACACATTAAAAGTCACAATAAGGCAAATTTAAAGTATGAAGAAGTCACAAATGTAAATGTAAGTAATAAGGTATCATTTTTTGAGTTGAGGATGTAATGAGATTTGATCAGGTGACCAACCCGTTTTACATCCCTGGCCAATAAAACTAAAAAAAAAAAGATACCTTATCTCTTAAATAAAAAGCTTTACAAAGCTATTTTGAATGGATTAATAGCGAGTGCAGCAAGGGTCGCAAAGCGATGCACTTAACTGCGAGTTCTGATGACAATACCTGGGCAAAGAGAAAATTCAGACTAGGCCTACTGCACATTCATTCCAAAGAATTTTTTACCGCAGTAATTTAGACCCACAATGCATCTCTTCATACACAGACTCTAAAGCAACATTCTCGCGAGAATAACAACAAAAGTTAAACAAATAATAAACTTGTCTTGATTTTATGAATTTTGTTCAGGCTTCGGTTTGCTAAAGCAACATACAAATGACGTCATATGACGTCAGAATAGACCCTTTTCCTATGAGATATTTTGTCTAGGAGTTATTCCCCTTAGCCACCATATTATAGGGCAAAATTTCCAAATTCCTTCATTATTCAACCAAGTTCAATTTGTTATACTGGTAACTGAGGTAAAGATAATGCTATTTTTCTTATGAATATTATACATTTGTTATAACATCTATTGATTCATGATTATAAGATTGTGAATATTTTTCCTCATATATTTCTTGAATGCATGTTTAAAATTGGTTGCTCAAAGAGGTAAATTCACTACTTTGCCCTACAAGATGGCAGCGAAGGGGAATAACTCTTAGGCAAAATATGTCACAGGAAAAGGGTCTATAATATATGCACCGAATGTCACATGCGGATTTACATGTCTAATCTAAATAAAATTGGGTAAGTATTAAATATGCTTTCACCCTATTGGTCGCACCGTCAACATATTAAAGCTACATAGCTATTTCAGGCTACAAAATTAATTATCTTAATCAAGAAATTCAATTGTTCTGCAGTGTTCTGGACCTGATCTTACCTGGTCAAATGTAACTGTCCAAATGTAAATTATCTTCCCTCTCCAAGTCGAGTAAGCAGACAAAATCGGACTGCCATCCCTCTCTGAGAGTTTACTCTTGGACTCTGGTGGATTACCGTAGAATTGAAACTTCTGAGATAGATCACAACGGTGTCAGTAGGCGAGTACCATTTCGATAGGGTAACCCGAATTACCGAAATGCCCCTGATTTACCGAAATGCCCCTGAGAATTACCGAAATGCCCCCTAAAACTACCGAAATGCCCCTTGAATTATATTCTAATAGTCATTTTATGTTAATTTATGATAAATTTTATTAACCAAACTGTGTATTTTGAACACAAATGTTAAAAAAAATTGTTGAATTGGCTAAAAGTTTGTGACCTCGAAGAGCGATAACTCTTGCAACATTGTCTCAGCGGGAAGCATGCTACTGTCCGTTATTTTATGATCCCTCTTCTCTCTATCTCTTTCTCTCTCTCCCGCTCTCCTTTATTTTGTTGAACAAATATTATACCACAAAACTGAAGATAGGTTCATCGTAATACAAGAAATATTAATTATTCCAATTGTATGTTAAGTGAGCATGCAGAGTTCTATAGGTAAAAAAAAAAATTTTTTTTTAAAATGCAATTATGCTTAAAAAAAATTACGGCACGTCTGAATACTGACTGGTCCTACATAGTAATTGGAGCTCATGGCTAAGATATCATTGATTTAAATTATTTTGTACTTATCTTTTAATCAAAATGTTGATTACAAAATGAAATAAATAAAATCAACCATCATCATGATCATCTCGTCTGATCGCTTTAAGAGAAGAATTAAAAGCGGATTACGGAAAATTAAACTGCTAAAAATAATTATTTGAATTGTTTGAAAAAAAGTCATACGTTATTTTTTTTCTTTTTTATAGATATTTAGGGCTTACTAGCAGCTACAAAATAAAAAAACTTACCTCTCCAGTGCTTTAAAAAGTCGTACTCTTTCTCATAGCAATCTCGGCAAATTTTTTAATGGTTAACAGTACGCAGTGGGAGGCTATGTAAACCCCTGGGGTTCAGAGTTGTAAAATTTATAACCAAATAAACAAAGCTATAGCATATTAAACTTTAAAAATTTTAATTAATTAATTCAAATTATTCAGCATGTAAATCGACATCATCAAGAAAAAAATATTTCTGCAGGAAACACATGTAATATGAATACAAATACTACTAGAGTTATCTCTCTTAGATATTAGATAAACGAACCTTTTGAAAGAAAAAAAATACATTTGTAAATATTTTTTTAATTCGATTTTTTTGAAAATATGTATAATTAACTTATTACCTTTCATAAAAACCAACGTATTTAAGTTTTAAAGGGGCATTTCGGTAGTTTTATGGGGCATTTCGGTAATTTCTAGGGGCATTTCGGTAAATCAGGGGCATTTCGGTAATTCGAGGTACCGATTTCGATAGAACGTCAACAAGGTCAATATACTAATCAACACGAGATATAGCTATATTTTTGCCCGAAAACTATGCCTAATCTGTTCTTGTAGAATCCTTTCAACCAATTTATGTCAATTCACACATATTTTTGCAATAAACATAACAGGATGCATCAAAATAACTTTGCAGCGTACAGCTAACCATGGAAGCTGCCATTTTTTTTTTACAAGCGCCACCTATGTAAAATTGCAAAGGGAGATAACTCATTTGAAGAATCTTGACAAATTCTCGATTTTAAATGCCTGGTATCTTTTCAATACTTCGTTTGCACAAAAATATTAAAGTAAATTTTTATAAAGCCTTCCATGTTCACTTGAATTATGTATTAAGTTTTTGTACATCTTCTAGGGTTTAAAAGATATTCTTTTCTGAAATAGGCATTATTTGCACACTATCTATACAAAATTACACCTCAAGTACTTTATCCCTGGCTATATGAAAAAAGAAGAATTATAACAAAATCAACTGTTTATATTTATTTTAGACCCAAATGAATATATTAAACCTAATTTTATTGAATTTGAAGATGATCGATGAATCACCTTTTCTGTACTGTCTGCATGATTTTTACACGGAGCCGTACTTAAATAAAGCAGAAGAAAGACTTCTATATACAATTCAATATACAGTTTTAAATAAGAAATCATTATTGTACAGGACAAAATGAATGCAATTTTGATTCAATCGAAGCTTATAAATAGTTCTTCCATCTTAAACATGCTCAGAGAAGTTATTAACGTTATTTTTTCTGTTATTGAAATAGTTTTTCACAATTTTGCAACAAAAATTCCGACATCAAAGTTGGAGCTCATATTGCTTTCAATAATTTTACATTTCCAAGAAAATCTGCTTTAATTTTTAAAAAAATACCTTTTTTAAAAAATGAAATTTGAAATGTCCTTCATTTACTGCACTAAAACATTGTTTTAAACATTTTTTTTTATTGGTATAATGATTAAATAATTTTTTTTTTTTGCCACGGTAAGATATTATAATCTTGTGTTATTGGTTTGATATGAACATATTTTATCACAAATCAAACACAAATTAATAAGGCAAGAGAAATTTCCTCTTTAAGTTTTTCGATCAATACACATGCATCTATATTTATTAAATATGAATATACATTTACTAAATATAGTCTTCCCTGGCAATTTATACAAACTTAATAATCTTCTTGAGAATTACGTGTATGCGGTTTCTGTGAGAAATCTATCTTCACGCCTTCATCAATTTTTCAAAGATGAAAAACTTTAATGGTAAACAGAGTAGATTAGAAAAAAAATTGAGAAGATGCCTTTTTAAAAAAAAAAAAAGAAAAGAAGAAGAAGAAGAAGACCAATTCAGTGAATTCACATATAGGCCCATCGTTTCAAGTCAAATTGAGAAGATGCCTTTTTTTAAAAAAAAAAAAAAAGAAGAAGAAGAAGAAGACCAATTCAGTGAATTCACATATAGGCCCATCGTTTCAAGCCACGATTCGGAGTCTGCATAAAGTTGTCTTCTATCACAGTGGGAGAGGATCATACATTTTGGCTGTGGTTTGCGACGATGATATAGGCCTTATTAAAAAATTAAATGTATTTTCAGATATATGTGCAAGGTTGTTTTAACAATCAGTTGTTTGTCGAACCAAATGCATTGAAGAAACTTTAATTTATCATACATTATTCATTTAGAAATAAAGTCTTCAATTATTATGAATTGAAGATGTAATATCCCTCTGATAAGAGAGATAACTTTCTGAGGAATTATTCCTAGCAGATCAATAAATGTTTAATAAAAAGGACTATTTTATTGTCAACTCGTTCAATTCTAAACTATTGTACAAATGTCCACTTCTACTTTCTTTTGGCAATATTTTCATTAATTACTTAAACTAGTTTAACATTTATTTATACCCAGTTCCTTTAAACTGTGAAAATTGAGATATTTCTATCTCTTACCGTTAAAGTCTTCTATTTGTTACAGCAATTTCAGATGCAGAATTTTTATAATAAATATTTTGATTTTATATTTTACAAGGGTCTTATCTTTATACATATTAGGCTTTCAATAACAGTCTTTCAGAGAGCATTCACGTCCAACGTGCCCTTCATTGATAAACATATATTATTTCTGCAATGATGATTTTAACTAAAAGTACAGAATTAAGCGAGTGCCTGTTTTTAAAAATAAAATATGTAAATTTTCTATGTATTTTTTCTCAAAAATATATATTTTAATTATTTGTTATCCAATGATATTTTCTATATGTTAATCAATGATTTATTTATAAACTGTAAAAGTTTTAACTTTTTGAACCACATAGTCTTGGAGGTAATGTAAAAATTTTTTGGACATGTTAACCTTTGGCAAAACCTTAATTTATCTGTAATTCATTTGAATATATTAAATTTAAATTATTACATATATTGAATCGATTATTCCTATCTTCAATTAATTTACAGATATACCAAATTTTGATTGAAGATATAAATGCAAAAAATATCAAATATTTAATTTTGAGTTTCATTTGGTGTTAATATTACAGAAAATTTTATTATAAACTGTATATATATATTTGCTTATCTCATACAAAAAAGTATTCTAAATGAACTCGTTTTCAAATGGAATTACTGGTATATACATGCATGATAAAATCTTATTATCTGCAATATAAAAAATAGCTAGCAGCACAATGTACATAAAAACCATTGTACAAATAGAAAAAAGTCTTTTACATTTTTTCCTCAGACTATGACATGCATAAATGAGTATGCAAGGTACACATCAGATGCTTACGAAATAGCAGTTTTTTTCCTAAGGTTTCACAAATTAATCCAACAACTTACTTCTACGAAAATTCATATTCCTTTAAACCTTTAGAGACATGATAGACCAGAATTTTATATAAATTGTAATGTTTTTTAAAGAACTTCATATACATGTATACGTTTGTTTATTCTGGGATTTTGCTGGAAATTCCGAATATCGACAGGTCTTAGGCGTCAGACCATTGACCTGTCAAACATCGGAAATTCCAACACGATCACCTAAATCCCACAATAACAGTACCATTCGTAAAAAAAAAAAAGGTTAAAAAAAGCGTATTAATCTATGATGGAAGTTTAGATAAATGACGAATATGTATATCGCAAAAAAGTCATGTTAGAATGATTATAGGTTGTACTGTATCTGTATCTATAGACCAATCATTAGCATATGAAAGAGGGGGTATTTGTTTCTATATTCGTACAATGTATTATGACATTTTAAACATAAGAAGGGGTGGGGTGGCGGTCATAATACAACGTTTGTGATGAATGTCTTTGACAGTCACGTAACAACGGTCATGAAATGGGGGGGGGGGGGGGGTGGCGAGAAAAAAATTTAACTTACCTGAGAAAACTAGACAATCAAAAAAGGGAAAGAATATATTGTCCAAACTCGAAAATACTATTTTGTAGAGAGAGAGAGAGAGAGAGAGAGAGAGCGGGGTCTAGGTTTCAACTTCTTTCATAGCCCTTTTTTCATTCCAACATTACCCTCATTTAAATAACCTTATTTGTCTTCAATTACTTTGTATTTGATACGCAATGAGCAGATCGACTGATGATAAAAGCCCCCCCCCCCCACTTCGTCGCCCGAGGAGCGTTGTATTATATTTCTCCAACCAATACCGAAAATATTCATTATAATAATATCCAAAATTTGTATTAGGTAATATCCGGAACAGCACATGCGAAATTTATAGCATATATGAAAAGAGGCCTATGGGTAACACTTCTTGTTTAATTATTTGTGTAAATCATCAGCTCATACACGGACTGCTGAGAAAAAAGAAATTACCGCTGATACTTGCAATGTCCAAAATCAAAAGCATCAAAACAAACTTTAAGTTAGGATGATCTTAGGACAGGTATTATGCTGTCCTAAAGTTAGGAAAAACTTAGGAAAGTTCTTAAATTTAGGAAAGCTTCGAGAAACTGACTTAAGACTAGGATATTTCCTAAGACGTTCTTAGGACACACTATAGTCCTAATATAGCTTCATGAACATGCCTGCAGATGTCCTCTAACCAAGTTTGACAGATATTGAAAGGAAGTACTGTTTGTCAGAATTAAAGAAATTTATAGATGTATTTAAAAAAAATCAAAAATCAAAGTAGAAAATCATTTAATAATATTCCGGTAATGTCTCTCCAATAATTATAAAAACTGAAGTTAAAATTTCAATTTTCTTTTAAATCTTGATAGAGATTCTGAGCACGTGTCCTCCCGGATTTAGATTTCATCGTGCACTGCATATCATTTGTTTACACATGTATATATAAATGAGCAAGATCTTCAATTCTTCACCAGGAGACCACGATCAACCATGAAGTTTGCTGTTGCTTTCTTGTTTCTAGCCGCACTGCTGGTAAAATGTTCTTATCTTAAATATTGCGATGAATGCGAAGATTATGACAAAATATGAATTTTTTTTTTCCATTATTATATTTATTCTACTAGCTTATTTCTAAAAAGTGAAAATAATGTTGAATATTACTTTAAACACTTTCAATTTCGACTTTATCGAGGAAAAATTGAATGTGTGTTTACTTTTTAGGGTCTAACATGCAGTAAATATTCTAAAGGATACGGCCGTCCTAGACATCACTATTCATCTTACGACGACTATCAAGGAGGACAGGGTGGCGGATATCTTGGAGGACAAGGTGGAGGATATCTTGGAGGACAAGGTGGCGGATATCTTGGAGGACAGGGTGGCGGATATCTTGGAGGACAAGGTGGCGGATATCTTGGAGGACAAGGTGGCGGATATCTTGGAGGACAGGGTGGCGGATATCTTGGAGGACAAGGTGGCGGATATCTAGGAGGACAAGGTGGCGGATATCTAGGAGGACAGGGTGGCGGATATCTTGGAGGACAAGGTGGCGGATATCTTGGAGGACAGGGTGGCGGATATCTCGGTGGACAAGGTGGCGGATTTCATGGTGGACAAACTCTCCCTGGCGGTAAGTGAAATAACATACTGATATGTCATATTGTTATGTTGTGTTAATTAGAATATTTCTATTTTCCTACAACACATCTCCCGCATGTCCTTTATTTAATAAATTTTCATGATTTTCGAAAATGTACGGTACATTTTCTTTTTAAAAAATTATTGAACTCCTCTAACTATTTTCTTCGTTAAGGAGGTAGATGCCCCTACATTGCTTGCTATGTTCCGGCATGCCAGGTACAGAGATGCGATAACTTCCCCTTCGCTAGATGTGTGTAAGTAAGCAATTTAATTTCATTTTTGTAAAAATAAGTATTTACAATTACTTAGAAATCATTCAGCTACATAATCAAACTTTTAAGCGAGTTTCCATTTTATCTAAGCGCTTATGATTTTAAATTGATATTAAGAAATAATTAAATGAAATTATTCTACATGTTATATGCAGTTCTGCGTTTTCACTAAGCACATATATTTCAGGGGTTTCTGCAACGGCTGTATTGCTCGGTTTTACTACCGTGGGATAGACGTCACCCACCTCTGTGGTAGACATCACAAGAAACACAGGAAATATTAAACACTCTGATATAAATCACAGTTATGTTTATTAATAAAAAAAATCAAGCAAATTTATTTATTTATCATTTGGACTGAGAAACCTGGAATAATATGCAGACAACAGAAAGTATTCGAGATCATAGGTCCATTAAAACAATACAAATCAGGGGAGGAGCAAATACAGGCCTCTGAAACATTAGAGGTGGGATCAGGTGTCATGGAGGAGCGAGCATCCCCTGCCGACTGGCCACACCTGCCGTAAACTTTTGTCATGATTGCCAAAAAAAAAATAATCCATAGACATTTCAATATGTATTTCATGGCCTAACAAAACAAAAAAGGCCAGTCAATACTTGACTGAATGTTGTATTGTGTTTGCTAACAAGGTCATTTTATTGACCATAAAACTTGCCAAATGATGGCCTTATTTGAGACTTTTGATATTCTTCTGTCATCAACTTGTTTTTCAATAGTTTGCCTTGTTGTAGGAGTCGTTCGTTTGTAAAGCATACTATTTCATTTCGAATAACCTGATCGAGAGGCATAAACCCATACATGTATTTAGGTGATAAGGGATTATTGCTACATTAGAATGGAAGTTGATGAGTTACTAGCTGAAGTCATCACAAATATCATAAAGTTTTATTGTTAGGTTACCATTAACGTCTTTCTTTTTCGAGTAAAATATCCAAATATGAAAAAGATGTGTATGACTCTGTAGTATCTTTTTTCTCAAGCCCACTCGGTATATATTTAGTCAAAACGTAAATGGAAGTCACAATTATTACATGTAACTGATAATACGTTGTCGATATATATCTAAATATCGAATAGAAGGCCACAGCAAGTGTTCTCATCTTTTGAATAAATTCTCTTCATATAAAAACAAAATAGGTCTGATAATGAAGCGTAACGCAAGTGTTACCCATGTGAGTTTCTTTAGTTTTTTGGATAGCCCGGTCTCTATAAATTTCAATGTCAATCAGAAATTCAAAAATCTTTTATCATAACCACATAGTATTTGTTTGTATTTATAAATTTTGCAAATGAACGATGACAAGGTAAGTAAATTATCGACTTACATTCTTAGTGACAAAAGCTACTTTTCATGGGGAATGGTTGTATATATTGTTTAAAAGACGTAGGTTTTGATGTTATTGACTTCGGTAAAATTGGATTGAGTATTATATATTCAAAGTATTTACGTATTTTCGATGATGTAAAAAGGCAAAAGCATATTTTCATCGTGCAATTTTTTCAAACAGCTTGGTTTTAGTTGGAAGACGTGGTCTCCGAAGACTGTTGTCCATGAGGCACTACATATCCAAGAGTTGTTTTTTTTTTTTTTTTTTTTTTTTTTGGGGGGGGGAGTTAGATTTCCGAGCAAAAAAACTTTGCTGAAACCCAGTCATAAAGTAGGAAAATTCTCGACTTCTAGTTAAGGAAGAAGCTGTTGTCATTGAATTCAAAGACCCTAGGTTTTAATTTATAGTTAGGAATGTTCTGACAATTAAAAAAAGTATTTTAATTCTAAACTTTCATTGCAGTTTTTTTTTTTAGAATTAGCTTATGATTTACATCACTTTTAGAATATACCGTATATCCGTTTTTTTTTTTCGCGATGATCTATTTTTGCGATCATTTTTAATTCTCAAAATATAAAACACGCAGAAATTATATCAGCCATAATTTGACATAAAAACATTACCATTTTAAACAAAAAAAATCTTCAATCGTAATAAATAACTTACGCAAAATATAAACTGTACTAATCTACCCCTTTTTCGCAAAATTTCCAACACGCGAAAAAAACCGGATGTACGGTATTATATAGTACAGTACGCCTATAGTTTTTTTTTCATTAACAATACTAAATATTTCGGAATGGAGAAAATAAAGGCGCTGGGTAGGTCATTTGCTGGATACTGCAATAAATATTTGTTAATAAGGATACTGCAATGTATGTTTGTTTGTAAGGATACCGTAATGTATGTTTGTTTCTAAGGATATTACAATCTACGTTTGTTTCTAAGGATACTGCAATGTATGTGTGTTTCTAAGGATACTGCAATGTATGTTTGTTTCTAAGGATACTGCAATGTATATTTGTAAGGATGCTGCAATGTTTGTTTGTAAGGATGCTGCAATATTTGCTTGAAAGAATACTGCAATGAATGTTTGTTTGTATGAATACTGCTATGTACGTTTGTTTGTTAGGATACTGCAATGTTTATTTATTGTATGGACACTGCAATGTATGTTTATTTGTTAGGATACTGCAATATATGTTTGTTTGTTAGGATACTGTAATGTATGTAAGTAAGGATACTGCAATGTTTGTTTGTTAGGATACTGCAATGTACGCTTGTTTGTAAGGATACTGCATTGTGTGTTTGCTTGAAAAGATACTGTAATATATGTTTGTTTGTAAGGATACTGCAATGTATGTTTGTTTGTAAAGATACTGCAATGTTTGTTTGTTTGTAAAGATACTGCAATGTTTGTTTGTTTGTTTGTTAGGATACTGCAATGTACGTTGGTTTGTAAGGATACTACAATGTATGTTGTTTGTAATCATACTACAATGTACCTTTGTTTCTAAGGAAGCGGCAATGTACGTTTGTTTGAAAGGATACAACAATGTATGTTTGTTTGTAAGGATACCGTAATGTATGTTTGTTTCTAAGGATATTACAATCTACGTTTGTTTCTAAGGATACTGCAATGTATGTGTGTTTCTAAGGATACTGCAATGTATGTTTGTTTCTAAGGATACTGCAATGTATATTTGTTAATAAGGATACTGCAATGTATGTTTGTTTGTAAGGATACCGTAATGTATGTTTGTTTCTAAGGATATTACAATCTACGTTTGTTTCTAAGGATACTGCAATGTATGTGTGTTTCTAAGGATACTGCAATGTATGTTTGTTTCTAAGGATACTGCAATGTATATTTGTAAGGATGCTGCAATGTTTGTTTGTAAGGATGCTGCAATGTTTGCTTGAAAGAATACTGCAATGTACGTTTGTTTGTTAGGATACTGCAATGTTTATTTATTGTATGGACACTGCAATGTATGTTTATTTGTTAGGATACTGCAATATATGTTTGTTTGTTAGGATACTGTAATGTATGTAAGTAAGGATACTGCAATGTTTGTTTGTTAGGATACTGCAATGTACGCTTGTTTGTAAGGATACTGCATTGTGTGTTTGCTTGAAAAGATACTGTAATATATGTTTGTTTGTAAGGATACTGCAATGTATGTTTGTTTGTAAAAATACTGCAATGTTTGTTTGTTTGTTTGTTAGGATACTGCAATGTACGTTGGTTTGTAAGGATACTACAATGTATGTTGTTTGTAATCATACTACAATGTACCTTTGTTTCTAAGGAAGCGGTAATGTACGTTTGTTTGAAAGGATACAACAATGTATGTTTGTTTGTAAGGATACTGCAATGTATGTTTGTTTGTAAGGATACTACAATGTATGTTTGTAAGTATACTACAATGTATGTTTGTACGGATACTGCAATGCATGTTTGTTTGTAAGGATACAACAATGTATGTTTGTTTGTAAGGATACTACAATGTATGCTTGTTTGTAAGGATACTGCAGTGTTTGATTGTAAGGATACTGCAATGTGTGTTTGTTTTTTAGAAAACTGCAATGTATGATTGTTTATATTATACTACAATGTATATTTGTTTGTATAGACACTGCAATGTATGTTTGTAAGTATACTACAATGTATGTTTGTTTGTAAGGATACTGTAATGTATGTTTGTTTGTTAGGATACTGCAATGTACGCTGGTTTGTAAGGATACTACAATGTATGTTTTTTTCTAATGATACTACAATGTACCTTTGTTTCTAAGGATACGGCAATGTACCTTTGTTTCTAAGGATACTGCAATAAAAGTTTGTTTGAAAGGATACTGCAATGTATGTTTGTTTATAAGGATACTGCAATGTATGTTTGTTAGGATTCTGCAATGTTTGTTTGAAAGGATACTGCAATGAATGTTTGTTTGTAAGAATACTGCAATGTATGTTTGTTTATAAGGATACTGCAATATATGGTTGTTAGGATTCTGCAATGTTTGTTTGAAAGGATACTGCAATGAATGTTTGTTTGTAAGAATACTGCAATGTATGTTTGTTTGTAAGGATACTGCAATGTATGTTTGTAAGGATACTGCAATGTACGTTTGTTTATGAGGATACTGCAATGTATGTCTGTTTGTAAGGATACTGCAATTTATTTGCATATCCACTGCTCTCTCCCACTATGAACATGTATCCATTAACTACGTTGATAGCACTATAGACGCAACTGCTCTTGCTATGAGTGCAATTGCTCTTTCACACTAGTGTAGAACAAGCTCTACTACACATATATGTAATGTGTTGAGAAGTATATATATGAAATGTTTTGTAGAAGAAATGAATATAAGTTTTTAATAATATTTTTTGGAAAAAAAGAAATTCAGAACAATTTGAAATTGCTGATTGATATCTTTAAAAATTTAATTTTGGTTAATGCATTTAATTGTAATTTAAAACTTTTTGAAAATTGAAGACAACTCCATATTTTTATTTTTTCTTATCATATTTTTTCATATTTGTACAAAGAACGATAACTCTTCACACTTGGGTTATGAAACATTTAGAAAGAGCAGTTATATGTCTATTTCAAGAAGGATTTCAGCTCGTAAAATTAAATAGAAAAAACTTTAAAAATCATAGAAAAGCATTCTGGAGTTATAATCATTATTAAAGCATTCTCTTTTTTCAACATAAGGTTAAATTATTGATTTTTGTCAGAGGGTTTCAATAACGTTGATCGATGACGTCACAACTGAATCAAAACAAAAATTAGGAGATGGGATGTGACGACGGTACAGCTTGTATCCAGATAACTGTGTTTAAGAGGCAAATACTCTATAAATTGTTTGTGATTATTAGAGAAAAGGTACAATGATCAGGTATACTAATTTTTATAGCCGTGTGTTTTTCTTTACTGAAGACAACAAGCCACATCCATATGGAAGCCAGGATTTCCTCTGATATTCTTGACAACATCAAAGAATGCAAATATAAGTAATAAACAACGATTATTTAGTGAACATGGCATTATGAATAGCAATATGCCAGCAGAGCAATTGCTATTCATAACGCCATGTTCACTAAATAACGTTGTTTATTTCTTAAGTACGTTTGTTTGAAAAGATACTACAATGTATGTTTGTTTGTAAGGATATTGCAATGTATGCTTGTTTGTAAGGATACTGCATTGTGTGTCTGTTTGTAAGGATACTGCAATTTACGTTTGTTTGTAAGGATACTGCAATGTGTGTTTATTTGTTAGAATACTTCAATGTATGATTGTTTGTTAGGATACTGCACTGTATGTTAGTTTGCTAGGATACTGCAATGTATGTTTGTTCATTAGGACTGCAATATATGTTTGTTAGGATGCTGCAATGTATGATTGTTTGTAGCATACTACAATGTATGTTTGTTTTTATGGACACTGCAATGTATATTTGTTTATAAGGATTCTGCAATGTTTGTTTGTTTGTAAGGATGCTGCAATGTATGTTTGTTTGTTCATGTTTTTTATGAAGTTAAAGGAATCCAGTACAGGTAGAAGATTGGTCTCATGTTGGTTGACTGGAATGCTAAATATGTTTTATGGACAGATGATTCAAACATTTTTTTTCTGTGGAGGAGAATTAATATCATTTCTTAGGTTTAGAAAAGTTAATACTGTAATTCTTATAATTTTTTCTCCTTAGGCTTCGAAAATGAAATAGAGGAAAACATTAGGTAATACAAGTACCTCAAAAAAATTACAAATATGGACAAATCACACTCAGCAAAGATTTACAGATGGAAAGAAATTTCAGAATATGCTACCTTAGTGCTAAAAGTTTTGATATAAACTTTTTAAAAATATACCAAGCCAGGTAAATTTTTATGAGGGAACGCAAAATGGTGAAAATATTATCCAATGATAGGTTATTATATTTGCTGACAAGGTCATTACATGTATATTGATCATAAAATTGTCAAAATATTGAATTTAAACTCGGTTGTTGAAATCTCGGTAAAGTTAACTTATATGTCAGTAGTCTATATCGGTTTAAAATTGATTGTACTCAGAGTAGGTTATTAAGTATCAAATTAGTTGGCAGATGTTAACATCGTAAAGAAAAGTGTGAGTGTTGAGTAACTATTTTGAATAAATTCTGCTTCACAGGATTATAAAAATAGGTGACAAAAAAAGGACATGATTAGTACCCATAGCATTTCCAACAGTTTGTTGAGAGTCCTGGTCTCCCAAAGCAACATATAGTTTCAATGAGATAGACTTTTTTTAATCAGAACAAAATATGAAAGAGCTACATGTATAGATAACAATTACGGTCATCTTTTGATTGAGGTACATGTAACTTAACTCTACAAATTAATGAAAATTCACATAATGATAGCTTAAAAATATATTATACAAGTGGAAATCACATTGCACTAGTTCTGAAAGGTATGATGCATTCTCCACTTCAATTAAGAATATATATAACAGGGATTTTAAAATTTTAAAACTAATAGTTGGGAGCAGAACAGATACTATGTACAGAAAATGTTTTTATAACAATATCTATATATTCCTTCCATACAAAATGTTACCAAAGCATGAAATACCTTGCTTACATATAAATATGTGTAATAATTATATTTGCAAGTGCCATAAAGATATTCAAATGTTTCATGGAAATATTTACAGGTGTCACAAGGCTGCTATCACAAAATGTTTTAAAGTCAAGAAGAATCTTCTTTGGTGTCACAGTTATTACATGCGGATCCTGAAACTCCTAAAAAAGAGTTGAAAAAATTAATTCTAGCAAAAACACGCCATTTCATTGGATAGAAACATTAATTCTGGATAAAATGCCAATTCATTGGATAGAAATCTTAATTCTGGCTTAACACGCCATTTCATTGGATAGAAACATTAATTCTGGCATAAACACGCCACTTCATTGGATATACACATGTATTTAAAACATCATTCCCTACATAATAATCAATGTAACCTTCCTCACAATGCTAAATATCATATATTTATTAAAATTGATGGTAACATCTGTAGAATTTGAAGTCCTTTTTGAGAAAAATAATATCACTTTTAACTTCATGAAAAGCTATCAAAATTATACTTGCATAGCCTGGGTTGAAAAGGTTTGCGCTTAGTAGTGCACATGTATTGCATGTACATGTATGGGGCGCCATTTTGGTATTTACTGGCAAAAAGTGATATCACCTATTTGAATAGGTGATATCACTTATTCGAATTGGTGATATCACCTATTTATTTTCAATAGTTGATATCACCTATTCGAAAAGGTGATATCATCTATTCGAATTGGTGATATCACCTATTCGAAAAGGTGATATCACTTATTTGAATAGGTGATACACAGTATCACCTATTCAAAATCTGAATAGGTGATATCACCAATTGAATAAGTGATATCACCTATTCGAATAGGTGATATCACTTTTTGGCAGTAAATACCAAAACGGCACCCCATATACATGGCAGTTATAACATATATAAAGCTTAAGCTGTATTAGATCAATTAATTCCTTAAATAAACATGCAGCATCAGGCAAGATTCAAATAGTAATAAAATATATGTGTATACAATGCACAATGATAAAACATACATACGTGACAAACTCGGGGTTTTTTGTCATGACGTGTTCAAACTCAGCGAATAACAAAGCATCATCATTATCTAGATCTGCCTCGTCTATTATCTAAAGAAAGAAATATTTCTGAAATCACATCACCGTATTTCTCAATGGTCTAATTCTCATGTCAAATAGATCTTATAGTTGTTCTTTGCGTGCAATAAAATAATAATATATTCTTGATAATACATGAGTGATATGACATATTCATAATATTTAGATAATTTTTCATGGCAGGATTCTAAATAATTGCTTTGTGGAAGGTATATTCATTTCTTATCTGAATAAAATTAGAGGAAGCCCTGAAAAATTAAACAAATTTAGTAACGTTAAATGGGATCCCACTTGTATGGATATTGATAATATTTGAAGCATCAATTATTATATTATTAAGGCAGGTGGTATCGTTCTTACGGAGTCAATAAGTTGTCTTACATACGGAGTCAATAAGTTTACTTACACACGGAGTCAATAACTTGTCTTACATATGGCGTCGATAAGTTGTCATATAACGGAGTCAATAACTTGTCTTACATACGAAGCCAATAAGTTGCCTTATAACGGAGTCAATAAGTTGTCTTATAATGGAGACAATAAGTTGTCTTATAACGGAGTCAATAAGTTTTCTTATATACGGAGTCAATAAGTTGTCTTACATACGGAGTCAATAAGTTGTCTTACATACGGAGTCAATAAGTTGTCATAAAACGGAGTCAATAACTTGTCTTACATACGAAGCCAATAAGTTGCCTTATAATGGAGTCAATAAGTTGTCTTACATACGGAGTCAATAAGTTGTCTTACGTACAGAGTTAATAAGTTGTTTAAAATATAGAATCAATAAGTTGTCTTACATAGAGTCAATAAATTTTCTTACAAACAGAGTCAATAAGTTGTCTTACATACGGAGTCAATTAGTAGTCTTATGTACAGAGTCAATAAGTTGTTTAAAATACAGAGTCAATAAGTTGTCTTACATATGGAGTCAATAACTTGTCTTACATACGGAGTCAATAAGTTGTCGTACTTACAGAGTCTATAGGTTGTCAACTTGTACTTTCAGAGAACATAGGTTGTAGTACATGTACTTACAGAGTCAATAAGTTGTCATATGTACAGAGACAATAAGTTGTTGTACTTTCAGAGTTAGTAAGTTGTTGAACTTACAGAGTTGATAAGCTGCTCCATGTCCGATTCTCCAAGAGTCTTTTCACCTGTCAACCTGTCAATCATCTGCTTTAAGTCTTCTCTACCGATTACTTCATCTTCATCGAAATCTGAAAATAATCAAAACGCTCTTAAAATTTCTCAAAGACCTATTACCTTTACTTTGTTGTTTTTCTTTTACATCGCATTGCAATTTAAAAAATATATATACATATTGAAAACTCAATTTTGTTTTATTCATCGACAAAATATTCACTTACCGTAAATTCTGAAGGCATATTCAATTTTGATTGACAAAGGGGCGTGGTCACAGAAAACGGACATCATATCTAGGAAATCCTCAAACGTCATACTATCATCAGTGGAGGACGAAAACACCCTCACGATCCGATCTTTAAACGGATTCACCTGTCAATCAAATCATACATATGGTAGCTTCAAATCAAGTAAGTACTGAATGAAGAAAATGACTACCTATATAAATTTAACTTAATTTTCCCATCAGAAAAAAATTCTTACCCATACCTTACATGTTAAATTCAAAAATAGATTTTGTGTGTGGAAACCATATAGGACGTCTGTTGTTTTATAGATAAATGCAAATATTATCAGAATTTTCGTAGAAGAATTAAAGTACTTACCATGAGTTCTGGAAGATGAAATAGCTCATCACGTGATAATTTGGTGTGTTTCGTCACTTCCTTTTCGTCGTCGTCGTCAAATACCAAACTCTGGAATCTTTTAAAAACACTAAAAAAGGAAACGTTAACTATTTACTCAGATGATTATTTCAAGCTCAAAAAATGTTATCTTCATACACCGGCACTGTAAGTTAATGTAAATATAAAGTTCCTTAAAACCTTTGACTTATGAAGCAAGAAATGAAGGTGTCTACTCACTGGTGAATTTCTTTCTTCGTAAAATATGTCAGTTCCTTAAAATGAGAAAAACCACTTGATTCAATCAGATTCAATGTAAAACAGAGAAGTTAACGAACAGTGGTCTATCTAAAACAGATCCATAAACAATACCAATATACATGTATAAAGAGGTCATTAAAAATGGACCTCTGGAAATTTCAGAGGTCATATCAGGTGCCTACGGGGGAGTAAACATCCCCTACATGTATTGACCGTTCTTTTCTTTTTTAAAATAATAATCATGTTTATTTAATAATAATTTAATTTTGGTTGTAATGCGTCATTTGATTGGATTAAAAATTAATCTAAATTGTATAATCTGGAATGAAGCTTATTTTAACCTATGTTATAGATATAGCATAACTTGGGGTAGTTTATGTTTTTCTTGTTGCTGTTGTTGTTGTTTTAATACAAAAGCTTCATTCCTAACATTCATAACAAACAAGGGAAGCCTCTTATATTTTAACCACAGCTCAATCCAAATAAAATAAGAAGATTGTTTAAGCCCTAAAATGAATTGATTTACTGTTTCTAAACTTTAATGTATAAAAATATATTTACTTTTTTAACATTGAAAATTTAAAAACCAGACAATATAAAATACCTTGTTTGCCTGAAACATGCATGTGTTAACATGTACATTGTAATTTTTCCATTTTTCTTGGAGGTCTGCGGGATATATACTGAAGTGATATTAACTTGGTTCCTGTTTATATTAAGGTTGCTCTACCCTCACCTGATAATCCTCCAGTTCTTGCTTTGTGAAGATGCTAGATCCGCCACCCATAACAATTATTGTAAACGTGTCACATCAGCACTGCACAAAGAAAAGCAATTTTGTCAATAATCCATGCCATTTTTTATCTTACGATGGTAAAGTACTTTCTTTTAAAATTAAAATTTTCAGCAGTTGCTGTGGGCACTTAATGCAAGTATTGTATACATATCAACAGAAGAGGTATATATCTATTTTCTTTTTTATTAATTGCTGTCTGGCTAATTGATTTCATTTTATGTCTAAGTCTTTTTCTATGGTCTAATGTTGATAACACTCTTTTGCTACTTAAATACTAATTTCATTTTCTCTTTCGGCTGAACTTTCCGTAACCTTTCTTGCTTATTATTTCGGGTAGATTTGGGAGTTGACTTTGATTTGTAATGAAAAGTAAAATATATTGTACTTAAACGACCTATCCGTATCGACTTAAAGCAGTTAAGTTTTATTATTTAACATGTGTTTTATACATGCAAAATAATGTTCATAAATAACTCATCATCATTATTCACATCAGTAACACACAAATAATTGTACATATATGTTTATGTTTGTATGTTTCAGAATACGAAGTCTTAATTTATTTCCTATTAACAAGGAACAGCTGATCAAAAAAGAGGTATTAGTAAATATGTTGGTTGTATTTGGCATAAGATTGTAAAATCTAGGTGATAAAATCATAAAAAAAATCATTTCGAATAAAGATATGGGCAAACAGCCTTGTATCCAAAGTCAATTATCGTTGAAAGTGCTATAAAACACTCCAGTATATTGCGGGAGACCATCGTTGAAAAGCCATAAATGTTTGCAATAGACGAGGGAAAATGACAGAAATTATAAAATATTTATCATTGTCATTTTTTTATTGTAAATTTTGAATCAACAAATGACCCAAAAATCAAACAATTCTCAGATAAAGAAAAGGTTTATATCTTTATCATATCTCACGTTCTGTTGAATTCTTGGATACAAAGTTTGATGTATAATCTATTGATATGGAAAAAAAAGATATGATATACATGTAATCGGTATTAACTGTGTAAAGAGTACAATGTAAACAAGTGATAAAAATATACAACTGTACATTATTGGTGCAAATTCCATCAATACCATCAAACAAATTATATACTATGAAATTTAACCATGATGAAATTAAAATTGCAACATAAATGGAACAAAATTAACTAATGATATGGTGACGTATACAACATATCTAGGTATTGCTTTCATTCACTGTCTTTTATTTCTTACAAGATTAAAGTGTAGATAAAAGTTAATTGTTAGTTCTACATGAAAGTCATTACTGTGAAAAATTTAAAAGAAATGAGATTGGCTTACAACTTAAGGGATTTTGAAAGTTTTGCACACCAATTTAAACAAGCTGAGTTAAACAACATACAGATCAATATTAAAAATAAATCTGTTTGCTTAATTATCTCGTCTTTTATTTACCTTATATATTATTTTAATTGTTAATTGGACCTTTGAGATTGAATACTGTTGTTTATCTCAATATACATGTATATTTCATACTTGTAATTACAGAATAAACAGGAGTGGGGGTACTTTTTGAATATATATGTAGTCGATAAGTTTTAATCAGTATCATGCTTATTTATTATACTAAGCATTGTGTACTCTTAATTTTGATGAAAAGAAAATAACAAAGTGTTGAAGGTAATAAAACTGGCATAAAAAGATAATTATCCTTTACAGGTACGTGTAAATCTTCCAGAAAAGAACAATTTGAATTTATGAATTTTAGGGAAAATGTTACTTACCTAGCGTTAATTAAATCCCGTTGAGTACACAACCCGTTACAAGACATTCATGTCTCTTCTGCACGTCTGTCTTATCTACGTGCATTAT
>NW_026927665.1:0-32101 GCF_032062105.1 Saccostrea cuccullata | reverse complement strand
ATCAAGATATTGTATCATCCGTAGACAATTTTATCGTCATAAGATATGGGTTTGTGTCCATCTGCCCCCCACCTCCCTAAAAAAGGTAAACACAAAACTGACAGCTTCTATGTAGATAATTCAATGCGTAAACGATGGTCAAACAATTAGCATGAAAAATACGTGTATACTTTTTGCTGAAGTGGTCATTGTATTTACCATAGAACTTACAAATGATGACTTAATTAACACGATATTGTTGATATTCTTGTTTCATCAAATTCTTTATCAATAGCTTCCTTCCTTTTAAAAATTCTTGATACATTAGAGCATGTTTTGTGCATCAAATCAATCAGGAGACATAAAGTCCATATGTAGATGATGAGGGTGTATTGTTTTATATGTTGGCGATGAGGGTGTATTGTTATATATATGTAGATAATGAGGGTGTATTATTATACATGTAGATGATGAGGGTGTATTGTTATATATGTAGGTTATGAAGGTGTATTGTTATATATGTAGATGATTAGGGTGTATTGATATATATGTATATAATGAGGGTGTAACATTATATATGTAGATGTTGAGGGTGTATTGTCATATATGTAGATGATGAGGGTGTATTGTTATATGTAGGTGATGAGGGTGTATTGTTATATATGTAGGTAATGAGGGTGTATTGTTACATATGTAGATGATTAGGGTGTATTGTTAAATATGTAGATGATGAGGGTGTATTGTTATATATGTAGATGATGAGGGTGTATTGTTATATATGTAGGTGATGAGGGTGTATTGTTATATATAGGTGATGAGGGTGTATTGTTATATATGTAGGTGATGAGGGTGTATTGTTATATATGTAGGTGATGAGGGTGTATTGTTATATATGTAGATGATGAGGGTGTATTGTTATATATGTAAATGATGGGGTGTATTGTTATATATAGGTGATGGGGGTGTATTGTTATATATGTAGGTGATGAGGATGTATTGTTATGTATGTAGATGATGAGGGTGTATTGTTATATATGTAGATGATGATTGTTATATATATGTAGATGATGAGGATGTATTGTTATATATGTAGGTGATGAGGGTGTATTGTTGTATATGTAGATGATGATGAGGATGTATTGTTATATAGTATGATGAGGGTGTATTGTTATATATACGTATACCAATACACCCTCATCATATACATATATAACAATACACCCTCATCATATACATATATAACAATACACCCTCATCACCTACATATATAACAATACATCATCATCTACATATATAACAATACACCCTCATCACCTACATATAACAATTTACCCCACCTCTGTCGATTTTTCCGTGAGATCCTGGCTTACGATTGGTTGAAGTCTGTCACGTGAAGGTGGTGGATTACTTATACCCGGTCAGTTGTAAATCCATACCCGGTCGATGTATTACGTCACAATCACAAACGTGACGTCATAATAGGCACAGTATATGCGTGATGAAGCATTTAGCAGAGAAAACCATTTATAAACTACAGATAAAACGTAAATGTTTCATCGGTGGGGTAAATTCGTTACATAGTCATTTAGTGACAGGGTATGGGATGATACCTGGTTATTAAAACATTTTTGTGACGTCATTCTTTTGTTTCTACAGTCTCATATTTCAAAGAGTGTACTTGCTATAGTCCAATATTATTGTCAGGAGTACAATATTATATCTAATATTGTACTCCAAAATAATACTGGACTGTGTGAACAATTGCAAAGGATGACGTCACTTAGATTTTTTCACAGCGAATAAATAAGGCAGAAAATAGACAAACATTATGCATTTTATATAGAAATCAATAATTCCGTAATCCAATTCAAGCAATGGAGCAATCAACATATCGTAATCCAATTTAAACTTTATAGAAACCAATTCTGCAACGAAACTTCAAAATAGGAGTATTTCAAGTAGAAATCCATTATAATTTACACTCCGTCCAGACAGGTCACTGATTGTAAAACGACCGATATTGAAGCACTTATTTTAAATTTGAATTTTCCGAAAACACATCCAAACACATCCACGTGAAGTTGTCCATTGTAGAGTGTTGACATTCCGTCAAGTTTACACTCGATCTGTTAATATACACAGAACTCCCATTTTTTCCCGGAAAATTTAATTTCATAATATATTTCTAAATTAATTTACGTAAAGATGTGGTGCTTTCGATATCCAAGAGACAAAAACGACACTTTCGAGGAATATACATGTATTTGCCTACTGGTCACTTACAATCTTCATACGTTAAAAAAGATCCCTCGCAATACTCTCAGAATCGCTTTTCATCATGAAGTTGCTCAAATCTTTTTAATGCGTCCGTAGAGTGTCACAACGATATATAATATATAATTGGGGTTCAATAAAGGTTTTTGATTCAAAATCTATTCATCCCTTTGAAAGAAATATCTGAAACCCTTAATCGCCCCATCCATCTGGTTTGTTCACGTCACAAGTATCATATTATGACAAAAGCCAATACAAAAGTGCATTGAAAAAATGTTTTAAGTAAGATACAAAACTCAGATGGTCTATAATGTCAGATACGGGACTGAGACTCGGTGCTTCGCACCTTTTCCCAGTCCCGTATCTGACATAATAGACCATTTTCGTCTTGTATCCCTTACGTAAATTTCATACCTGACTCGACTCCGCCTCGCCAGGTATGAAATTTACTAACCAGGTATCATCCCATACCCTGTCACTAGGTGTAGGTGATTAGTGTGTATTGTTATTTATGTAGAGGATGAGGGTGTATTGTTACATATGTAGAAGATGAGGATGTATTGTTACATATGTAGGTGATGAGGGTGTATTGTTATATATGTAGGTGATGAGGGTGTCTTGTTATATGTGTAGATGATGAGGATGTATTGTTTTATATGTAGGTGATGAGGGTGTATTGTTATATATGTAGATGATGAGGGTGTATTGTTATATATGTAGATGATGAGGATGTTATATATATAGGTGATGAGGGTATATTGTTATATATGTAGATGATGAGGGTGTATTGTTATATATGTAGATGATCAGGGTGTATTGTTATATATGTAGGTGATGAGGGTGTATTGTTATATATGAAGTGATGAGGGTGTATTGTTATATATGTAGGTGATGAGGGTGTATTGTTATATATGTATGTGATGAGGGTATATTGTTATAAATGTAGGTATGAGGGTGTATTGTTATATATGTAGGTGATGAGGGTGTATTGTTATATATGTAGGAGATGAGGGTGTATTGTTATATCTGTAGATGTTGAGGGTATATTGTTATATATGTAGGTGATGTGGGTGTATTGTTATATATGTAGGTGAGGAGGGTTAATTGTTATATATGTAGGTGATGAGGGTGTATTGTTATATATGTAGATGATGAGGGTGTATTTTATATATGTAGATGATGAGGATGTATTGTTATATATGTAGATGATGAGGGTATATTGTTATATATGTAGATGATGAGGGTATATTGTTATATATGTAGGTGATGAGGGTATATTGTTATATATGTAGATGATGAGGGTGTATTGTTATATATGTAGATGATGAGGGTATATTGTTATATATGTAGGTGATGAGGGTGTATTGTTACATATGTAGATGATGAGGGTGTATTGTTATATATGTAGGTGATGAGGATGTATTGTTATATATGTAGGTGATGTATTGTTATATTTGTAGGTGATGAGGGTGTATTGTTATATATGTAGATGATGAGGGTGTATTGTTATATATGTAGATGATGAGGGTGTATTGTTATATATGTAGATGATGAGGATGTATTGTTATATATGTAGATAATAAGGCTGTATTGTTATATATGTAGATGATGAGGGTGTATTGTTATATATGTAGATGATGAGGGTGTATTGTTATATATGTAGGTGATGAGGGTGTATTGTTATATATGTAGGTGATGAGGGTGTTTTGTTATATATGTAGATGATGAGGATGTATTGTTATATATGTAGATAATAAGGGTGTATTGTTATATATGTAGATGATGAGGGTGTATTGTTATATATGTAGATGATGAGGGTGTATTGTTATATATGTAGATGATGAGGGTGTATTGTTATATATGTAGGTGATGAGGGTGTATTGTTATATATGTAGGTGATGAGGGTGTATTGTTATATATGTAGATGATGAGGGTGTATTGTTATATATGTAGGTGATGAGGGTGTATTGTTATATATGAAGTGATGAGGGTGTATTGTTATATATGTAGATGATGAGGGTGTATTGTTATATATGTAGGTGATGAGGGTATATTGTTATATATGTAGATGATGAGGGTGTATTGTTATATATGTAGATGATGAGGGTGTAATGTTATATATGTAGATGATGAGGGTATATTGTTATATATGTAGGTGATGAGGGTGTATTGTTATATATGTAGGTGAGGAGGGTTAATTGTTATATATGTAGGTGATGAGGGTGTATTGTTATATATGTAGATGATGAGGGTGTAATTTATATATGTAGATGATGAGGATGTATTGTTATATATGTAGATGATGAGGGTATATTGTTATATATGTAGATGATGAGGGTATATTGTTATATATGTAGGTGATGAGGGTATATTGTTATATATGTAGATGATGAGGGTGTACTGTTATATATGTAGGTGATGAGGGTGTATTGTTATATATGTGGATGAGATGTATTGTTATGTATGTAGGTGATAAGGGTGTATTGTTATAAATGTAGAAGATGAGGGTTTATTTTTATATATGTAGATGATGAAGGTGTATTGTTATATATGTAGATGAGGGTGTATTGTTATTTATGTAGGTGATGAGTGTGTATTGTTATATATGTAGATGATGAGGGTGTATTGTTTTATATGTAGATGATGAGGGTGTATTGTTATATGTAGATGATGATGAGGGTGTATTGTTATATATATAGATGATGAAGGTGTATTGTTATATATGTAGATGTTAAGGGTTTATTGTTATATATGTATATGATGAGGGTGTATTGTTATATATGTTGGTGATGAGGGTGTATTGTTATATATGTAGGTGATGAGGGTGTATTGTTTATATATGTATGTGATGAGGATGTATTGTTATATATGTAGAGAATGAGGGTGTATTGTTATATATGTAGGTGATAATGGTGTATTGTTATATATGTAGGATGAGGGTTTTGTTATATATGTAGATGATGAGGGTGTATTGTTATATATGTAGGTGATGAGGGTGTATTGTTATATACTATGACGTAGATAATGTTATTGTTATATGGGTTTATTGTTATATATGTATATGATGAGGGTGTATTGTTATATATGTAGGTGATGAGGGTGTATTGTTATATATATAGATGATGAGGGTTTATTGTTATATATGTAGGTGATGAGGGTGTATTGTTATATATGTAGATAATGAGTGTGTATTGTTATATATGTAGATGATGAGGATGTATTGTTATATATCTAGATGATGAGGGTGTATTGTTATATATGTAGATGATGAGGGTGTATTGTTTTATATGTAGGTGATAAGGGTGTATTGTTATAAATGTAGAAGATGAGGGTTTATTGTTATATATGCAGATGATGAAGGTGTATTGTTATTTATGTAGATGATGAGGGTGTATTGTTATATATGTAGTGATGAAGGTGTATTGATATATATGTAGATGATGAGGGTGTATTGTTATATATGTAGATGAAGAGGGTGTATTATCCCACCTCTGTTGACTTTTCTTTAAAATCAAGGCTTAAGATTGGTTAAAGGCTGTCACGTGAAGGCAGTGGATTACTTATACCCCGACAGTTGTAAATCCATATCCGGTCGATGTATAACGTCACAAACACAAACGTGACGTCATAATAGGCACAATCATAATAGTCACAATAGGCACTCGGCTTCGCTTCGCCAGGTATGAAATTTACTAACCAGGTATCATCCCATACCCTGTCACTAAATGACTATGTAACTAATATTACATGTTATATATGTAGGCGATGAGGGTGTTTTGTTACATATTTAAGTTATGAGGGTGTATTGTAACATATGTAGGATGAGGGTGTATTGTTATATATGTAGGTGATGAGGGTGTATTGTTAGATAAGTAGGAGATGAGGGTGTATTGTTACATATGTAGTATGAGGGTGTATTTTTATATATGTAGATGATGAGGGTATTTTATACACTTATCCACTGGTTGTGAGTGGGATAGCTCTTTTATCAAACCCGCGACAGGGAACTATTCCCCAAGGGCTTGCCCGAGGGGAATAGTCCCTGTCAAGGGTTTGATAAAAGAGCTATCCCACTCACAACCAGTGGATGAGCGTTTTATTATACTGATGTATAATATAATTTCTGAGGTTTTAATTTTTTGGAGTAAGATAATACTGCAAGAGTAATCTGAAGTCCTGATGACGTCACAATGCTACTGAAGTATCATTATGACATCATCAATCAATAGATTTATCGCTGGAAATGAAAACTGGAGGCAAAAATTGCATGAAAATTTTCCGAGGGTGGATAGCATAAACTATACCCCGGGCTATAGCTTTGCTATGCGTGAACTATAAAAGATAGCTATTTTACCTTCTGAACTTTATATAGGAAACATTTTAACAGAAGTATAATAATGTTATATATGTAGGAGATGAGGGTGTATTGTTATATATGTAGATGATGAGGGTGTATTGTTATCTATGTAGATGATGAAGGTGTATTGTTATATATGTAGGTGATGATGTTGTATTGTTCTATATGTAGATGATGAGGTTGTATTGTTATATATGTAGATGATGAGGGTGTATTGTTATATATCTACGTAATAAGGGTGTATTGTTATATATAGGTGATGAGGGTGTATTGTTATATATGTAGATGATGAGGGTGTATTTTTACATATGTTGGAGATGAGGGTATATTGTTATACATGTAGATGATGAGGGTGTATTTTTACATATGTAGGTGATGAGGATATGTTGTTATATATGTATTTTACTATATAGTATATTGATGATGACACGTGATGACGAGTCTGATAGAGAGTTACTTCCCTTCACTTGACAGTTCTTGTTCGGTGACCAGGGTTTGGGCTCTTCATTGTATGAGGCTATTGAGGCATTTGTCTGAAATACAGAAACAATAATAATAATAATAATAATAATATAATAAAACTTTATTTAAAGAAGGTAACCTGGTTAGTGCATGCACTATTCTTCCCCAGGGCCCTCTATAATACATCAATTACAAATAATATACAAGATACAATTCATCATATATAACAGTATAATAGTCTTAAGGGATTACAATAATAAAATTATGTGGAATAGAGTGTCCATGTACAGACATATGACAATCACAAACATTGTATTTACAATATCAAAATCTTATGTTCAAATAATTGAGCGACAGCTGATGATGTAATTTTCTACATTACACTTAAATGCTCGTAGAGATTGAGAGAGTCTAATGTGTTGGGGAAGTTTATTCCATAGATGTACACCTGAGTACTGAAAAGAGGTCTTGAACAATTTCGTACGAAATTTAGGTAATTTAAGATCAGAATTAGTTTCAGATCGTAAGTTATAAGAAGTTGACGAGTGAAATTCGAATAAATTATGCAGATATGCGGGAGTCATTCCGCTGAAAATTTTGTATAATAATATGTATTTGTACAGATCAACTAATTCATAAATAGTTAACCATCCAAGTTTCTCAAACAGTGGTTTAGAAGAAGAATCAGGATTTGCGTCAAGAATAATCCTTGCTGCCCTTTTTTGTAATTTAAATAGTCTGTCCATGTCCTGCTTGGGGGCATTACCCCAAACAGTCAAACAATAGTTAATAGATGGTAAAATATAAGCATTGTAATATAGTTTCCTGGTATGAATAGGGAGATATTTCTTAATCCCACGAAGAGTAAATAACTTATAATTTAACGAGGCTAGGGGGTGGCAGCCATTTTTAGACTATTTCAGTCTCCTTTAAAAGGAGAGCTCCATATAAAGATATACAAAATGATAAAATTTCAAAACTAAAATATATGATTTTTTTCTTTGCCAAAAGATAGTTGACAGCTAAATATACCATATCTAAAAAAATAAGTTAAATCTGGTGGTTAATTTAAGATTAAATTTTTGACCCGCCAGCCTCCTTAAGGTTTTACAAACCGAATCAATATGATTTGCATACTGTAACTTATCATCAATGTGTACACCAAGAATTTTTTCAGTTTCAACCATTTCAATTGTTTTGTCCAAGGCATAAAGTTGAAAATTTGGATTTTCTAGTCTAGATTTTCTTTGCATTGTTCCCATTAACATACATTTTGTTTTTTCTACATTTAAAACCATTTGATTTTGAGCACACCATTTCTCAATTTCACAAAGATCTGAATTTAGTGTATTTTCTAGACATTTTGCATTATGATTATTAGAATACAGAGTAACATCATCAGCAAACATATCAATATTTGAATTGTTTATATGTAAAGGAAGGTCGTTTATGTACAATAAAAATAAAAGTGGGCCCAAGATTGACCCTTGTGGTACTCCTGCTGTGACGGGTAGAGTTTTGGAGACACATGTTCCAAATTTAACACACTGGGTCCTATTGTCAAGATATGACTTAAACCACTTTATAGCTGTTTGGTCAAATTTGTAATGGGTTAATTTCTCTAGAAGAATATCATGATTCACCAAATCAAATGCTTTACTAAAATCTATAAATGTAATACCGATTAGTTCACCACGATCCATTGCATTAAGCCAACTATCTGTTAGTTTTGTAAGTGAAGTTTGACAAGAATGGAGTTCCCTAAACCCAGACTGTGATTGCGGTAGTAGATCAAAGTCATTAGTGAAGTTTTTTATGAGCTTAGCTACATGTTTTTCTATCAATTTAGATATAGTTGGTAAGATAGAAATAGATCGATAATTATTTGGGTCTGCTTTGTCACCTTTCTTAAAAATAGGTGTTACTTTGGCTTGTTTTAAAGAACTATATGCGGTATATTGCATATGTTTGCCCCCACAAAAGTCAAATTTTGAAAACTTCCTGAAATGTGCTGAATTCAATAAATTGTACGAGAAATATAAGTTAACAGAAAATATTATAGTTCCAGAGCAGTGTATTCACAATTTCCGTTTTTATGACGTCACAAACTAGTCCGATTTTATATTCTTTTTCAGAAAGAGGACAAAATGGACAAAATTTCAACAATTCAAGCTTTAAAATTTATAGAGCGCATGTGTGTTCAGGAACAATTTTGACATATTTCATTGATATTATCATTCTACACATTATATCAAAATATTTATCCTGAACACACATGCGCTCGGTGAATTTTATTTAAAATACCGACGAAATATGTACATTTTTCTGCAAAATTCATAAAAAACTGAAATTTACGTCATATTTGTGACGTCATTACGTACATATGACGTCATTACTTATGAAATTATTCAGTGCTTTGAAGTCAGCATATACTCCCCTGTTTAAGGACTTAATTAAATATTACTCCATCAAAGTTTGATTTTGGGGGGCAAATGTTGGTTAATACCGCATATAGTTCTTTGTCGGGAAAATACCACTTACTATGCTAGCATTGATAAGATGAGTTATAGGTTTACATATATATTTAGATGCGACTTTCAAAAGACGCGGCCCAATAAAGTCAATGCCAGCTGATTTATTGACATTTAGAGAATTTAACATCTTAAAAACTTCGCTTTCCTCAATTTGATGAATACTAAAGAAGGTTTCCTCATCAAGTTTAGACTTAACAAAATTATATAATATATTGGGATCATAATCATGTTTTGGTATTTCCAAAAGAAGCTTGTTAGAGACATCTGTAAAGTGGTTATTAAAAGTATTTGCAATATCCTGTAAATTATCAACAATTTCCCCATTAGAAGACACATGAGATGGAGTTGTATTCTTATGATTACATGTTAACTGATTAAGATAGTTCCACATTTCTTTGGGATTTGAACTCTGTTCAATCGCTGTTTTATAGTAAGAAGATTTTGACTTGTCTATAAGAAGACTAATTTTGTTTCGATAAAGTCTATAGTTCTCCATATCTCCTTCTTTGTGGTAAGAGTCCCGTAAATGTCTAGCATTGTTTATTTCTTGTGTCATCCATTTAGGACGGATTTCACTTTTTACTCGTTTAATTTTAACCTGTGCATGCTGGTCTAGTACGCTATTAAATAATTCATAGAATTCAGTTAGTATTTCATTAGGGTCATGCATCTGGAGGAGATTGTTAAAGTCTACATCTTTTAAGTCTTGGAGGAATTTATTTTCATCAAATTTTTTAAAGTCTCTATACTGGATTTCTATGTGTTTTCCTTTTTGTGGCATGCATTTTGTTTTCCTAGTAGCACATATTGGGTAGTGGTCAGAGATGGCTATAAAAGGTACATTTACTTCACACATGTTATCTGGTTTATTGGTGTAAAAGTGATCTATTAGGGTGCTTGAGGTATTAGTTACTCTAATATTTCTATTTGTCTTAATGATATTATAAGAGTTTGATAAAGTGTTTGAGTTAATACTTAAATTTTGAACAAATGCACATGAGTCTTTATAGTCACGACATGAACAATAAATCTTATTACATTCCGAGCATAAACAATGAAGAAGAGAAAATACATTATTGTTATTCATTATCCCTCGGGATTTGGTAACGGCTATACTTCCATTGCCCGTTTCCTAGTAGGTACGCGGGCAGAGCTTGGTTTTGTGTCCTAGCTCTCCACAGTTCCAACAGTCCAGCTTTCTCCCATGCCTGCAGTATCGCGATATATGACCACTTTCCCCACAGAAAAAGCAGTAGGTGGAACAGAAGGAATCATTGCCAGCCGATGTAATTTTTTTGGCATTTTCGCGCACATTTCCTGTTCTCAGAATATTCACATATCCGTGGTAGATTTTCAGCAGTGCTGCAGTACCTCTGTCTGACAGGTGGATTCCGTCCTTCCAGAAGTATCCCTGATTGAACTTTCCATCTCCAAAGGACCTTGAAGTAGGGATCACAGTGACACCATACATTTCGCACACATCTTTAATAACTCCATTAACATCACTGACATTCGTATCACGCCTTGCCAACACTTCTGAAATATACACACGTAAACTGGGATTCCGATGTTGGAGGTCTGCGATTATTTCTGAAAAATCGTGTTCAATCCCCTCTGCATCCCGCCGTCTTGAAGCATCATTTCCACCAGCTAAAATAATAATACTCTGATATGATGACACATCCATTTTTGTAAGTTTTGTCCTTATATTAGAGATGGTTGCTCCTCGATTTGTGCTGACCTGTACTGTTGAAAGCAATCCTCTGGTACGGATCCTTTGTAATATCGAGCTCCCTATGATGAGGACAGATTTGTCGTTTGGTTTCTTTCCGGGTTGATTTTTAGGATCGGGCAAAGCAGTAGCATTCTTGATCTCTGGAGCCTCGCTGGTATCCGTCATGGTACTGCTACATGTACTGGTTAAGGGCGCTTTAATGTCATACTGACTATGCCTTGATACACCGGGCCCAGGAATTTTAATTCCATCTGTTGATGTCTCCTTCTCCTTTGTCCTGGTTGGAGCTGTTTGGGTACCTTTTGTATTAAAAGATGTGACCTTCTTTGATGCATTTAATCGTTGTTTAAGTTCGCTGACTTCTTGTGACAGAAATTTGACAGTATCTGAAAGTTCCTTTATGATTTTGGCACTGTCAATGCACTGATGACAATTCATTTGGGGGTCTTCATCAATTTGTGGGGCCTTACTTTTAGGAGTAGATGTGCACTGGGGGGATGTTTCCTCTATGGTCTTACATCTTGTCTCCAAATTTTCATCAGAGGTCTTCAAATCCTTAAGAAATCTTTGGCACCACGAGAAATATGAGTCTCCTTGAATGTGAAGGGTATTTGTTTTCTCATAAATGGTGACTGTGACAGAATCATCTTGAGATTTATATATAGATCCATGTCTTCTTTTCTCACGGTTTTTAAACAGCACAAGTTCACTCTGTAGTAGATCCAAGATGATGGGGTATTTTTCCCCATTGAAAGTTATAGTGACACTCCTCTGATTTTCCTTAACTTGAAGGAAATCTGGTGCATCTGAATCTAGTTTTACAGATTCATTTTGAAGCTCGTTACTTACAATGAATGACTTTGAAAATCCAGTAAATGAGTCCAAAAGTGACTTGAAGAGGTTAGAACTATCACTTAAACTCATTATTATTCCATTGTAATTGCTAAGTATAGATAAGAAATGCAGGAGCTGTAAAAAACACGTCTGGTCACCTTGACTGCTTATCTTAAACTTTGAACATCAACAATGAACATCAAGAGAAAAAAATATTATGGTTTAGTTACATTTCAATGGATCAGTTTACTGCGAAAAATTTACTATGAACTGTAGCATTTATTTCCTTTGATCTTGTTTGCAAGGGTAGATTGGAGAAGGTGTCGTACGTTTATGCAGTTTCTTTTGCAAAATAAAGCTTAAATGGTGAACAAAAATTCATAAACTTTGGAATGACAATGGATTAATTTTTTTCAATTTCCTTCTAGTTTTCTCTACCCCCTCCCCCAAAAAATTGTATGAATGATTTAAGCCTTGCTCGTTTATTTTTGCCACCATAAGCCTTTTTGACAAAGCCGGCCTGAAATGAATATAATTAGATAGATTGTTAAACAAATTAAATCAACGTTGACGTTGAATGCCGATTCCACATAGAAAGTTGGAATATGATATAATATTTACATCCACTGAATATCTCCTTTATTCTTAAGAAACCCATTGCCGTTAATCAGTGCATGAACACCACTAGGCATATCAACAGTACTGATTTCTCCATCAATGGCTGTTCTATCGATGAAATGTACAAAGACGGATTTATCATTACTACAATAATTAATCTTTTTAATTCTACTTTAATTAATTATTCAAACATATTAATTATAAAAATGTCTTTCTATGGTTGTTAGTACGGGAATGAATGTCACAGCTTTTGCAGAAAATATTTTACATAACCCATTTTCCAACTAACAACCAAAGAAAGCATTCTATTATTTATTAAATTGATTCAATGAAGTCAACAATATTGAACTCAATTTATTAAAAAATCTTTTTGTATTTTTTCTGTGTCATGATGATGACCATTTGGATGATGTTTTAAGTGGTAAAATGTTTGTAATGATATTTGTGGAAACCAAGGCTTAGAATTTCCTTACCATCATTGTTCTCCAGTTGAATTCAATCTCACTAGAAGTGATCAATAATGTTGCAATACATTACCATAAAATGAAGCACTCACATTTTTGAACTTCCAAGAGAATAAGGTTATTTAACTGCTTCTTGGAACTTTCTTTGATTTTCCCTGGTTTAGTAGAATACTGTTCGTTCTTCATGTTCTTAATAAGAAAATGACATGACTGTTCTTCAACCATTTGTTGTTGTGCCAAAACCTTTCAACAAGTAAAACTACCTTTAAAATATTTTCCTTTTTTTGTTTACAATGACATGTATTTTTGCATGTTTTTAATACATGAAGGATATGGAGATAACGAACAGTATTCAGTGTCAAAGTCTGACTTGTGTTTCTGTTTTTATTTTTAGATGCTGTCTCCCCATCAAGGATATAGAAATATGTACCAAAAAAAAAGTAAATCCCCCCCCCCTATTTTTTGTTTTGTATCCCAAAACACTTTTTCCGATTATCTGACCATAAAGCTCAACAGGCGATCATATTTTATATAGAAATACATATATTAAAAACTCATTTAACGAGATGAGTTTGTTAAACAATGATCCCTCATATGGCAGCTTGTGGCAAGGGTTGAATTTTTAGGTCATCTGTTAAAAATAATGCTATCTGTATTCATTCCGTCGTGCATTGAACTTTGTGCGGTAACATCTGAACATTTTCAGGTTCTTCTTAGTAGCTGCTCCACCAATTTCAACCTGCTCATGCATGTTGATTAACTTCATTTAACATAATTTAAATTTTCCAATTATTGTAAAAAATGTAAAGTTCACTATATCAAATTCAGATGCGAAAAATAAATAAACAGAAGTATATGTCAACAAAAAAAGTTGCATATTTTATGTAAACAGTATTATGAAAAATATGTAAACACAGGTAAAAATACACAATTCTGATGCTGAATACTTCCTACTTATGAGATACTTTTGAATTGTGATTAGGGAAACTATTCTACATTAGACAGGTTGGGCACAGTTCCTTTTTCGGGGAAGTATTACTATAAAAGGTAACTATTACTCTTTTCAGTAATAAAACATTACTGAATTCGGGAATTTTCACTCGTTTAGCCTCTCTTCTCGTGTTTGTTTTGAATAAAAGATAAAGTGCAAGAATATTTTCACATCCTCTAAATATTTAGGTCTATTAAGTGTATGTGTGCTCAAAACTGCAATATTTATTGCTGCAAAAAGCTGAAAAAGAGTGATAAAATATTTCTCTGATGTAGATTTCTTATGGAAGCTCACCTATGTTCAAATTGTGATGATGGATACGTTCAGCACTTACTAATTCGTTTATGAGATTTTTCGTTCTAATTTAAATTTAAACTATTTCTTGAAATGAAATCGTATTAACAATTTTAAATATCATTGCTTCTTTGACAGATAAAAATAATTATTTGAAATATTTAAATTTCAAACGACATTCTTTTAAAATGGTCTTGGAATGAATGCCCTTATTAGATTCCATACTTTTGGTACCATTTATCAGCAGGGAAAATTATTAGATCTCGTCTAACTCTTGTCTGCAGCACTGCATGGAGGTCCGAATTTTTCAGTCAGCGAGGTTTATTTGATGAAAATTAAATACATCACATCGTATTTTTATGCACTTTTTTTAATAAATGGATTAGAGGCATTATTTAAAAAATGTGACAAAAATTCCCCAAATGAGTAATGTTTTTATTACTGAAAAGAGTAATAATTCCCTTTTATAATAATACTTCCCCGAAAAAGGAACTGTGCCCAACCTGTTAGAAGTACAATAAATCAAATGGTGAATAGAGATCATAAAAGGAGTTATTGCCCTGGTCAACATTTTTTTTAAAGATTGAATAATTGATTAAATAAAGAAAATATGCATTTTTATAATTCTTTTACTTAATAAAATTAATCATTACACCTATTGTAAAGCATTCTTCCAAAAGATTTTGTTCTATTAGATATGAATTTAAACTATTTATAGTTTTTGCAAACACCTATGACGCCAAAGGAGGGTGGAATTACCTTAAACGAATCTCATTTTAAATGAAAATATATTTTAAAAGTGGTATCAATTCTATTTGTTTGTACGAGGGTTATCAAAAAATCTGTCTGAAATTTTATCGTGGTTTGATGAAAAGGAGGTATTCATGGCAGGTTAAAAAATCTCCAAACAATATAGATTTGTGAAGAGGGCATAAACACGGTTCCTTAAAATTCCCAAGGTGGGATCAGAAGTATTGTAGAAGTAAGCTTAAGCTTCCCCTCCAGTCGGTCACACCCACCCTGTTACCTATGTATTAGTCAGGTCGACAGAACACACACCCGCCCTGTTACCTATGTATTAGTCAGGTCGACAGAGCACACACCCGCCCTGTTTCCTATGTATTAGTCAGGTCGACAGAACACACACCCGCCCTGGACCCTATGTATTAGTCAGGTCGACAGAACACACACCCGCCCTGGGCCCTATGTATTACTCAGGTCGACAGAACACACACCCGCCTTGGGCCCTATGTATTACTCAGGTCGACGGAACACACACCCGCCCTGGGCCCTATATGTATTAGTCAGGTCGACGGAAAACACACCCGCCCTGGTGCCTCGTTATTAGTCTGGTCGACGGAACACACACCCGCCCTGGGCCCTATGTATTACTCAGGTCGACAGAACACACACCCGCCCTGGGCACTATGTATTAGTCAGGTCGACGGAACACACACCCGCCCTGGGCCCTATGTATTAGTCAGGTAGACGGAACACACACCCGCCCTGGGCCCTATGTATTAGTCAGGTAGACGGAACACACACCCGCCCTGGGCACTATGTATTAGTCAGGTGGACCGAACACACACCCGCCCTGGGCCCTATGTATTACTCAGGTCGACGGAACACACAAACGCCCTGGGCACTATGTTTTAGTCAGGTGGACAGAACACACACCCGCCCTGGGCCCTATGTATTACTCAGGTCGACAGAACACACACCCGCCCTGGGAACTATGTATTAGTCAGGTGGACAGAACACACACCCGCCCTGGGCCTTATGTATTACTCAGGTCGACAGAACACACACCCGCCCTGGGCACTATGTATTAGTCAGGTGGACAGAACACACACCCGTCCTGGGCCCTATGTATTAGACAGGTCGACAGGACACACACCCGCCCTGGGAACTATGTATTAGTCAGGTCGACTGACATACACCCACCCTTGGACCTATGTATTAGTCAGGTGGACGGAACACACACCCGCCCTGGGAACTATGTATTAGTCAGGTGGACAGAACACACACCCGCCCTGGGAACTATGTATTAGTCAGGTCGACTGACATACACCCGCCTTGGGCCCTATGTATTAGTCTGGTGGACGGAACACACACCCGCCCTGGGAACTTTGTATTAGTCAGGTGGACAGAACACACATCCGCCCTGGGAACTTAATTTATTAGTCAGGTCGACTGACATACACCCGCCCTGGGCCCTATGTATTAGTCAGGTGGACGGAACACACACCCGCCCTGGGAACTATGTATTAGTCAGGTCGACGGGAATTCCATGTGGATATTCAGTTCATATTTAAATTGATCTTAAATTGCATCCCGGAATGTCAAGGCCTTTTCATTTACATATTACCAGTCAAAATGGATCTAAGAAATGCTTCGATATCTTCAAAGCACATCACAATCAGATTCAACTCGACATTTACGATATATCCTGGTGAGCTTGAGATAAAAGATACCACAAATTCTGACACATCCTTTTCATTCTTGGATATTTCACTTGAAAAAGACGTTAATGGTAATGGTAAAAAAAACAAGCTATATGATAAACGTGATGATTTTAACTTTTCTATCGTCAACTTCCCTTACATATGCAGCAATATACCTTCATCAACTACATACAGAGTATATATATTTCAGTTGATTCGATACGCAAAAGCATGCTCTACGTATTTCTACAATTTCTAAAACGAGGTAAATTATTAACAAGCAAGTTGATGAAGCAAGTCAACAGTCTCGTTTAAAGTCATCATTTTGTAAATTTTATGGTCGCTACAATGACCTTTTCAGCAAATACAATTTATCATTGAACAAATGCTGACTGACGCTTTTCATACTTATTGTTAGTCCATTATTTATACACTGAATTGAAAACCAATTTTTCCGTTATTTCCCGATCATGACAAGAAGCACAAGGCGGGTGTGACCGGTCAGCAAGGGATGCTCCATCCTCCATGACACCTGATCCAACCTCTGATGTTTTGGAGGTCCGTGTTTTCTCTGCTCAAATTTGTATAGTTTAATGTACTTTGATATTGAATACTGTTTGTTATCTCTATATGCTTCATTCAATAGAATTTTAAATAGATATAAAAAAAGTCAGAATAGTTATTAGAAATTCTACCACGATTATTGTAAAGATCAAAGGAAACCGGCAGACATTATTCTCTAATAAATCACGAACGTCATCAAAATATTACTGAGTATCAGATCAGAAACACGTATCAAATCTGAACAATTCAAATGTCATGTTTGGCTGTAGAATAAAATGCTTGTTTAGACTGCAACAATGTGTCGTCTTTTGCAGTATAAACACTGTAAATTGAATTAAGTCGCTGATGAATGTCGGTTTTTATAGCTAAGCGGGGCTATTCCGCGGACCTCCCTACACATTAAACAATGGATTTAAGCAGTAAAACAGGAACATGATTTTGCTATTGTATATTCATTTTAACTGATCAATACATATGTGACGCGCCAAGCAAAAACCTCCCTTAACGAAGAATTTTGACATTTTCAGTTTTTTACTGATTCTTATAGAGTTTTTCTTTCTCTTTCATTTGATATATAACATGACATATATTTCTGTGCATAAATGTATAAAATATCGCATGAAAAAGACGGAATATTTACTTTGACGTACGGTGTACGCGTGCGTAATTCCATGGGTTTTCATAACGTAAAATTGTAAAATAACGTGAAACTATATAAAACTAGTACTTTGATGATTTTGTATTTTCAAAGTTTTCATTTGATTCCCTTAAAAATATCAATAATTAATATTCTTGATCGTACTAGTAAAAATGTACATTCTAAACTGTATCTTTGAAAAAATGAAAAGAAGGGGGGGGGGGGCACCGAAATGATTGACAAGGGAAAAAGAACAAAACTCAAATAAAAATTCTTCTCTTCCTCTAAAAGATATTCCAATTTATGGCTTTTTTAATGCCAGAAAATGGCAGAAATCTACATCACTGCAACAGTAAAAGGAAATAATCAACATTTAGATGAAAAAAATTCTATTGTGGTAGTACAAACTATACATGCACCACATCTTCCTACGAGCTTGGGCTAGCAGTTTAACCCTTAAGCTCATTTGGTAGAGCACTGGACTGCCAAGCCAGAGGCCTTGGGTTCAACCCCAATTAAGCAGAGGCACTTAATTGTCTCTGTTACACTATCAAAGTAGTTATCTTTAAAAAGTTTTAGACAGCCCCTACCACCCCCTCCCCCGGGCATCAAAAGTCTATACAATACACACTATAAAAAGAAAGTTTTGTCATAGTTTACGTTTTAAGTACTTGAATTTTTAAATAGTGCGACAGGTTTTTTTTTTACCTAAAGGATACCACAGTTCTTTTACCACGTTTACTATATGTATTTACATGTTTTAGCTCCGAATGTTTAAATACGGGAAAAAAGTACATTTTTGTATGCTGAATTACGCCCTCATCTCTGAAGACTTTTTGGCTAATTGATAATAAGATATTCTGCATCCAGGAATAAACTGTATTTGTCTCTTGTAGTAGAGTTTGATCCTTTTCTTCTTTGGGTGTCAAACCGTTCACGGTAGCCTAGTGGTAGAGCGTTCGCTTCGTGATCGGGAGGCCCGGGATCGATTCTCGATCCTGGCGCCGCGTCAAACCTAAGACGTAAAAATAGGTAGCGAATGTTCCTTCGCCAAGCGCCCGGCATCAGAAGTGAAAGTCATGCGTCTTTCGGATATGACCTTAAAAACGTAGGTCCAGTGTCACGGTAGGCGCTGGCACGATAAAGAACCCTTACTGCTCAATGGCCCTGAGTGCCGAGTATAGGTCTAAATTTAACGGTGACGTCTCCGTATGAGTGAAAAATTCTCGAGAGGGACGTTAAACAATATACAATCAATCAGTCAATCAATCTTTGGATATCTTTATGAAATCGGTCTTTAATTTACAAAAGGAACTTGTAAGTTGTCAAATTTATTTCCAATCCTTTTGTATATCTCAATAAATGCGTGTTCAAATCCAAACAATTAAGATTAGGTGCATCAAATCTGAAAGTGTTAAATTAGAGTTTAAACCGCTATTGCTTGTTAATCTTTAAACATCTGATTATTTTTTCCCTGCCCTCCGTTTCGTATTTTATATTTAAATTATTGAAAAGAAATATGTTTAGAATTATTTCGTAACTAAATGCGTTAACATACTTTTCAGTGAATCAGAATGTAACACCCACCCCCATCCAATAATATACGTTTATATATTTTAAAATATGGTTTGAGAAAAAATCTGCAATTTATATGCATGTATGAAGTTGATCATGAATTAATTTTGACCGATCATTGCGTACTAACCGAATAACAAACCACAATATACATGAATCCCACAAGTAACACACTCAACAACTTCTAACCTAAACTTTACCGTTACCTTCCTTAGAAAGTACATTCACACATTATGATTTATTTTAATCATATCAAATATTAGTTGCAATCAAAAGTAAGAGAACAGGTAAAACATTCTTAATATTCTACCATTATCGTAAACTGGGGGGGGGGGGGGGGGCTGTGTCTCGACTATGGACATTCACGCTTAATTAATTACCTGAACTAATTAAACAAGAACAAGGCACACATGTATAATCTTAAGTTGTAACTTTTGTTATTTTTATAAAAAAAATAATTAGTTGATGTAATTTATACAATCAAACTTTTTTTTTAAATAATTAAAACAAGAAAGCTCTATAAATGGGTTATTTGAACAAGCACGCAATATTCGAGTCGACCAACATGTATTTTTTATGTTCGATAAATCCTTTATTTAAAAACATAGAGCGTTTTGGTAATTGGGTTTTTTTTATATTTTGTACACATTTGTAGCGTTTTAGTTTTGCTAATTTTGCACAAAACTCCCCATAGATGTACATGTACAGCAAAACTCGTTTAGTACGGATATTGCGAAATTACGGATATGGCGAAGTCGTTGGATCCCCACCTAAATGAATTTAATTTATTTCTTATACGGATATTACGAATTACGGATATAGCGAAGTAATTTCATAGGTCCCAGTGACTTCATTATAACCGAGTTTTACTGTATGTACATTTAGGCATGTACAATGCGACTTCGCAGGAAAAAATTATCGAAATTGTTTTAGTTTGTTACATGTATATATTAAATTACGTGTAATTGGTAGCAAACTTTAATAATTTGAAATGCATGAACATATTCATTTTATATTGCAATTCAACAGAAGGAAACAAGATTATTATTTTCCAAGGTAGATGTGAAATCATAAAATGTTGGTAGTAAAATCATTGTCGGGGAAAGAATTATTACAGGTTAAATAAATCCTTAATATTGAAGGTTAAAATAAAGTCATTAAAATGAAAATTTATAACTCTAAAATGTTTAAGGAATCACTGTCTAGTTTTGAGGGTATGCCAGGGCATCAACAATAGTGGGAAACATGGGATAATTTGCATAACGGGCGAAGCCCGTTATGCTAAAATTATCCCATGTTTCCCACTATTGTTGATGTCCCTGGCATACCCTCAAAACTAGACAGTGATTCCTTATATTTCCATTTTTACTTGAAATAACCATCTTAAAATAAATCGAAATACCGTCTAATTGAGTAGATTTGAAATGCACAAGGCCCCATGACGTCAAATTTTACTATAAAAAATAGTCCCAAAAACACGAAACCAATTTATTGACTATTTATATTTACCGTAGTCAAATATCAACATTTATAAAATAAACAACAAAAGAATTTTAAATGATGATCAAAGTAATCTTGTTGACTTTAATTATATATGTGACCTAGATTTAGGTTGTCGGAAGCACGAACATATATAGGCACTATGTCACTTCTCCGCCGCCATATTGAATGCAATGTTGCAGTTGATGAAACGGGAGCTGGTCAGCATGGTCAGGAAACCGATTTGTATGGATGTTATAATAACAGAAGAAGTTGAGTTGCTTAAGAAGTCGGATGGTAATGACTAAGGGACGATGTCTGTATCAGATGATGGAGTACGTGCAGATCCATGTGGTAATGTCAATTTCTCCACGTGGCTGTTACGGAAGTGGAGTTCTCGGACTCGCGAGGCCTCGGTGATAGTGGACAGCGTTGCGCTAGTGACTTGCTTTCGAGCCGAAGATAATTCATTATTTATTTTGTTTGTTAAAAAGATATATCAATCAAATTACTTAGTAAACAATTAAACAAAACATCTATTTTTTCTTGAGTATATTTATACGCCAGTGATATACATGCAGGTTGACACCTGACCTTTGAATAATAGAGAAATATACATACCACAGGGTATTATCATGAAATTAACAAGATTCACTTTTGTAGTGTTTATCATAGAGAAAACAATTGGAAATGGAAATATTTACTGTAAACTTTCATTCTGTTCTCAGCTCAAAGTGCTGAATAAGCACCGGAGACTGCATTACAACATGCGGCAGCCCCATTCAGCGATTTTATAAATGTTCGACATTATGTTGTTCTCAGGATCCAAAAACTTTAAAGTCACCTCTGCACCCTATTTTCTCTTCTTTTGTAGAAAAATCATGCACAAAATAATGATAGGTTGGAATATTTTAAAAGTGTTCAAACAATATGTATTAATTTGTAACAATTTGTATTACATATAACATTTTAGCGATGTATCATGTTTGCCAGTTTCACATTCGATGTATTGTGTATACACTGTAACCTCAGCAAACGGATTATAAAAAATTATATATAAACCGCAGCGTTAACTGCCCAACTCAGTTTATACCATATAAATTGGGTAGCTATAAAGAGAGGTAATTCAGGTCAATTTTCACTGCATCGCTATTTCCTAGTCTTATGCTCCTGTTTAATTTTTCTTGCATGTGCATCACGATGAAACAGCTGGAAATTAGCAGCTTAAATTAAAAAAAAAACTATCTTTAATAACTTGTTTGTTTGACCTTTTAAGATGAACCGACTAAAATCTTTTCAAAACCTCCGAATTAGTCTTTCCGGAATTTTCTTATCCAATCAGTAATATTTTTTTAAATTTCAGAAATACCTTCAATCTTATTCAACATTGAACATTTTCGACAAAAAAAAAATCGACCCACCTACCGAGGCAATGTTTTTTTAACTGAATAGAGAGAGAGCAAACAAATTTCAATTTAAAAACGGCCTTACGGGAATTTTTTAACCATCACTGGACATCTTTAAAAATATACACTAATAATTGTGAAAAGGATAGGTCACACAGGCACTTGACAGAGAATAACTTCTTAAAGAATAAACTACATCAAACCACACCCAAGAATCTTTCTTAGCATATAAATAAAACAACATCCCTTTGTTCTGCTGAGGAGAGTTTTTCTCGATGAGGCGTTTTACGTCGCTTTTACGTTGTTGACTTTAGACGCGTCTTTTGACGTTACGTCATAATAGATATAAGGGAGGTTTTTGCTTGGCGCGTCACATATGACGAACAAATTTGTAATTTAAAAAGGCTGTTTTTAATGTAACGAAAGCACAAATCATCTGCACTCTATATACAGGTAAGCAAACAAATTTTACCTCTGGTGTTGAATGAAACAGCGTAATCGAGACATGGTGACCTAATTCTTTTCTCTACAGAGGAAACGGTTATCCGTAATTGAGCGATTGTAGTATACATGGTAGAATAGAAATAAAGTCCTTGTTGTCGTGAATGACGCAGAATAACCTCCTTGGTCTCGAAATGTTGTTTGAAATATAAAAGCCTCGGCTTTTATCTTCCAAACAACATTTCTCGACCTCGGAGGTTATTCTGCAAAATTTACGAAAACGCAGACTTTATTTCATAATAAAATAATGCATGGCTGTAGGGTCCAGGTGAGGGTCCAGAGTTAACCCCCCCCCCCCCTTCTAAAGTTGTTGATACACCAGGTATCGGTAAAAATCTTATCAAATCATTGGAGTAAGTGCTATCATGAAAAGAGAAGGGCGCTTCGTTGTGTGGTATAAAAGAATGCTTCTTGTTTGCAAAATAAATGTTTAACGAAAGAAAAACTTTTTGATGAATAGATATGGACCATACAGAAATACAGAATAAAAACGCTAAGGATAACTTTTTAAAGGAACTCTCTTCACACTTTTTTATTTTACTATTTTGGCAAGTTTGCTCCATTTATAGGGTACATGTACTGGTATTATCTTGATTTATAAATTAAAAACCACAAAGAAAGATTGACAATGTCCGTGAAAATTTTCGAGCAACCCTGGTTTAAATGCAGATCACACAATAACAAAAACACATGAAACGAATTTAGGGTTTTAATAATACACAAGTTTACATAAATAAAGTGTAACATTAAAATATTGTAACTTTCAAATACGAATAATTAAAAAACCTAACAATTAGTTAGATAATAAAAAATGGGAAAGATGACACAAATATGAAGACATTTTTGGTATATGAAAATATCGATCGGAAATATTAATAATGGGAAGACAATTGACACCAAAATAATCACCCAGTGACAAGTAGAATTGCACAAATGGTTCAATATTGATTAAAATTTCTAAATTTGTTAAACAATGCATATACATTGAACAACATAAAAAACACATAAACTACATGTAAACATTTATGTACATTGAAATACAGTGAACAGCTAACACAAAGCTCCCATTCACAAATCTAGCTACTCAAATACATGTATATCGAAATTATTAAAATAAGTGTTAATAGCTTGGATGAGAAATATGCTTTGAAGTTTACCAGCTATATCAAATAACATGAATCCACATAAGACATTATTTTAGCCCAATTACCCTGTAGTAAATAATTCCCAGTTTTATTCATTGAGACACGGTAATGTTCATTCTATATACGACATAATATTAAATAAAACATTAAAACTTTCTAAAAATAACCCTTCAGCGATTTACAATAGGGTAATTATAAAATGTACGCTCATCAATTGAAAATAATACTTTTGTTCATTCTTTACTTCATATAATATAATTAAAGGTACTTGGACACAGATTCAAAGTTAATTTTTCTGTATAATATCACGAATTATATATTTTAATAGCATTTCACACAAAAATTAATTAAAAATCTTGTTTCATTTAAAAGTTATTAAAACTTTTGATTTTTTGGCTTGTTTGATTGACACGTCCTTTCACAAATTTTAACTTATTCTTAATCTATAGGAAAAGTGGCATTCTTGTTGTGTATTAATGAGAAATATTAAAACTTAAATCCAGAAAAATAATTTTATTCAGAGTAGAAATGTTAGAAATCAAAACTCCTTCACAAGTATCGTCATTCTGTTTTGTACAAAGTTTAGCAAATCGAGTACACTCGTGTTATGTACAAAGTTTTTGTGAACACGGCAAAAGCTGTTATTGTTTTGGTGTTTTGGTTCACCGGGTGCGTTCAATCGCCAAACTCTGCTCACCACAACTGCACAGACTGACAATATACCCGGTATTCTGTGTCTGTTTTGCTTTCGAACATGTCTACACTGAATTTTCTGGATTATAGTATTAATATTTTTCATTAATACACAACAAGACTGCCAATTTTCCTAAGGATTAAGAATAAAGTTAAAATTTGTGAAAGTGCAAGGATGTGTCAATCAAACCAGACAAAAAAATTAAAATTTTAATAACTTTTAAATGAATTAAGATTTTTAATAAACTTTTAAAGGAAATGCTATTACAATATATATGTCGTAATATCATAGGAAAAATATTAACTTCAAATCTGTGTCCAAGTACCTTTAATAAAATACTTGAACCCTAATAAAAAAAATACGCTTCAATGTTTTACAATAGGGTAATGGTAATATGTACGCTCATAGTAATTAAGACCGGCTTTATACTGGAGGTATATTGATTTCTTTATTTTTTTTTCCCTACACAGAGTATCGTCTCACGTGTTTCTTCACCTCCTTGATCACTCTCATGTAATTAAACAAAACACCTCTTTTCAACTCATACTTACTGCACTCACTCAGCAGTCGTCGTATCCTCTCTAGAACAGACACCCCCTCTTTGTCTAACACAGAATCATACTCGCTGTACCTCACCCTGACATTGATATCCACCCCCGCCTCCAGGAGAAACCTCACCTTATTTACTAATCTTCTTTTATAATATAAATCCTCATCAATCAGTGTAAACAGCAGAGGTCTTACATCAGTCTCATAATTATAATAACAATCATCATGATGATAGTGCTCAATCCACTGATTGACATCCAGACCCACACTTAACAGATGCTTTAAATCCTTACAATCACTTTCTATGATTGCCTCATATAAATCTCCCCATATCTTCATACGCCACACTCGTCTCCGTGTCACCACCACGTCATCCTTACTATCAGTCATCACGTCACTGTGTCTTATGTTTACCAAACACTCAAACAAATGTAACTTCAAATTATTTAACTGACTTTCATTCTCTGTTCTTAATAATTGTTTTACAGAACCAATCTCATTCCTAATTAATGCAATATAGAATGTTGAAATACCTTCTTTATTACAGATAATTGAGTCGGCACCATAGATATCAAATATTTTAAGTAAAACAGGGATGGCAGTTTTATTTATGTTTACAAAAGCTTTATAGAGAGGAGTATTTCCTTCCTCATCCTGCATATTAACATCACTTCCTGCGTCTAGCAGCTTTTTAGCGATATTTATATAACCATTCTTACATGCGGCCGTCAGTGGTGTATCATAATCACCATGTAGATTGACCTCGGCCCCTGCCTTCAGCAGCTCTATTACAACACTTAAATGTCCCTTTTTACATGCGGCCGTCAATGGTGTATGACACTCTCCTTGTAGATTAACATCAGCCCCTGCCTTCATCAGTTCTATCACAATACTTGTATGTCCCTTTTTACATGCTAGTGTCATTGGTGTATTATAATCATCCTTTCTATGTAGATTGACCTCAGCCTCTGTCTTCAGGAGCTCTATCACAATACTTGTATGTCCCTTATCACATGCAGCCGTCAGTGGTGTATAATACTTTCCTTGTATATTAACATTTGCCCCTGCTTTCAGTAGCTCTATCACAATACTTGTATGTCCACTATTACATGCTTGTGTCAGCGCTGTACCACAATCATCCTTCCCTTGTAGATTAACACCAGCCCCTGCCTTTAACAGCTCCACCACAATACTCATATGTCCACCCCTACATGCAGCCATCAGTGGTGTATAATACTTTCCTTGTATATTAACATCAGCCCCTGCTTTCAGTAGCTCTGTCACAATACTTGTATGTCCACTATAACATGCTTGTGTCAGCGCTGTATCACAATCATCCTTCCCTTGTAGATTAACACCAGCCCCTGCCTTTAACAGCTCCATCACAATACTCATATGTCCACCCCTACATGCAGCCATCAGTGGTGTATAATACTTCCCTTGTAGATTAACATCAGCTCCTTTCTGTATTAACCCCTTCACTACACCCACATTTTCATACTGACATGCTACTGTCAGTGGTGTATCAAATCCATCGTGTCTATTTACATCAACCCCTGCGTTCAACAACTCAATCACAATATTCATATGTCCACTATCGTATGCTGCTTTCAGTGGTGTTTTATGCTTACCCTTTAGATTTACGTCAGCCCCTGCACTTAGTAGCTCCTTTATTATACATATACATCCACCCTCAATTGCTGCTATTAGTGGTGTTAAATATTCATCTTGTAGATAAACATCAGCGCCTGCCTTAAGCAGAGTTTTAACTCCACTCATATATCCACCACCACATACTAATGTTAGTGGTGTATAAAATTTATGAAATGGCTCTACGAACACCTTCTCTACACCCACTCTCATTGATTTATAATAATTACCATGTAAATTGACATCAGCTCCTGCTTTTACCAGCTCTTCAACAACGTCTTCATGTCCACCCCAACATGCCGCTACTAGTGATGTACAAGATTTAACTTGTAGATTGACATCAGCTCCTGCCTTTAACAGCTTCATCACTATACTCATATGTCCACCATAACAAGCCGCTATCAGGGGTGTTTCATCTTTACTTTGTAGATTAACATCAGCCCCTGCAACTAGCAACTCTTTCACAAAACGCTCATGCCCACCTACACAAGCTGCTATCAGTGGTGTATTAAACTTATCTTGTGGATTAACATCGGCCCCTGCCCTAAGCAGCTCCTTAGCTATAATCAGATTTCCACCTCTAATTGCTACAAATAAAGGTGTATCTATTTTACCGTGTGGATTGACGTCAGCACCTTCCTCCAGGAGTTCCTTCACTAAATTTAGATGTCCACCCTTAAATGCAGCCGTCAGTGGTGTATCATACTTTCCTTGTTGATTAACATCAGCCCCTGCCCCGAGCAGCTCCTTCACTTCACTCATATATCCACCCTTACATGCTGCTGTCAGTGGTGTATCAAACGCACCTTGTTGATTGATATCAGCTCCAGCTTCTATAAGCTTCCTCACTACACTCATGTATCTACCCTTACATGCTGCTGTCAGTGGTGTATCAAACGCACCTTGTTGATTGATATCAGCTCCAGCTTCTATAAGCTCCTTCACTACACTCATGTATCTACCCTGACATGCTGCTGTCAGTGGTGTATCAAACGCACCTTGTTGATTGATATCAGCTCCGGCTTCTATAAGCTCCTTCACTACACTCATATATCCACCCTCACATGCTGCTATCAGTGGTGTATCATAGTTACCTTTAGGATTGATATCAGCTCCAGCTTCTATAAGCTCCTTCACTAAATTCGTATGTCCACCCTCACAAGCTACTGTCAGTGGTTTATTATAGTCACCCTGTGGGTTGACATCAGCCCCTACCTCTACTAACTCCTTCACTACACTCAGATGTCCACGCTCACATGCAACTGTAAGTGCTTCGTCACCCAACACAGATTCAAAATCTAAATCTGGAAAGGTCATATAAATTGTATTTCTTTTCATATTTTTAATAAATATTCTAACAGTTTCTATATCTCCATTGTAACAACTCAGCTGAAGTAAGCGTTTTTGTTCATGTATGGATCCATCAATGTCCAGGTCTCTGAATGACCATAAATTTTCCGGATTATTTGCTACAGTACAATTTTCCCCTTGTTTTGTCGGATTAAGTAAAGCAAGTTCAAAAGAATTTAAAAAAAATTCAGACTGCGTTTCTTTGTGATACTCAGTTTGTTCTAAAATATAATGCAAAATCATTTTGTGTCCGAAGAAAATCACCCAACTGATAACCCTAGAACTGAATTTTTTTTCTCTATCCCCCTTCTCACTCTCCTCCCTCACACGCTTTCCTTTTCTCACTACCTTAGACGCATCTTTCTGCACTGACAGAAATAAAGACTTCAACTCTGTGTAGGACTTTGTCTCTAACACCTCAATAAAAGCCTGACAAACACTGGGGTGTTTTAAAATATTATTCATAAAAACATCAAACAGCTCCATATTTTCTATATCCCTGTATAAACGCTCTGCTAACATAGAGTACTGACCCTCCCCTATCCTTATACAGAGATCAAATGACTCCATTCTATCATTGTTTTCAGCACTTAATGCCTCTTTCTCCCCTTTTTGTGAGCTTTCACAAGCCATGTTTTTTTCATTTTTACTCTTACTCTCGATTGAAACTTTTTCACTTGCTTGCTTGTGTTCATTCTCTAATTTAAGCATTTCATGTTTTTGAAGCTTTACATAGTTAGCAATGTAACTACTACTCATGAATTGTAAAATGAGATCTGGAAATTTAGAACCAAAATGATAAGCAATGATTTCAAACATTGAGTCATGAATAAATGTATATTCAGAGCCACAGAGTTTTGTGTATGTCCCCTCCATTACTGACAATGCTTTAACAAATTTAAATGGATCCATGTTACTTTCGACTTCACAACTCTCTAATGCTTTTGATTTCATTTCATAGAAAACCTTATTTTCTTTGTCTTTTAAAATTTCTTTTGATAATTTGTTGTCATTTAAGAGGCATAAGACCAACGTAGCATACTGTAATCTATTTTGTTTTTGCATTTTATCTAATTCTTCTAAAATGTATCTAGCTGGACAGGTAAAAAACCTTTCAACATTGTTTCTAAATTTCTCCTCTTTTGAGTAAAGTTTACATAATAGAGGAAACATAGTCGATGTTTCCCTCAGTAATGTAGGAGACAACAAATCTTTATCCAAGCCGTGTGTCTGAAGAATGGCTTTTTTGTCATCATCATTCAATGAATTTTCTGGACTACACATTTTGATTACGTTTTCCTCATTTATGAAAAATGATTTGTAACATTCATTAAAAACTGCTTCCCTGCATGACATCAGTACCTTTGTACGTTTGGAGGGATCTGAAATAATTTTTTCATAGTCAACTAAAGTCTCTAACTTTTGCTTTTGAAGACCCAACACACCTACCACATCATCTATGACAAATACCTGAGGATTATGGGAGTCACAATAACGGTAAATCTCATTGATGTCTTTAACTGGTACAACCTCGTAATCTTCCTTCTGGAGTATCAGGGCTATGTGATGAATCGTTGCTGATTTTCCGGACCCTGGGACTCCAACAAATGTCATATAAGGTTGTTTCCTGACTTTGTTCAGCATTTCCTGGAAAGTGTGAGTTTCACTGTAAACCTCATCTTCTTCTCTCCATTGTAGTAATTGTTTTTCATGAAGATCTAAAATACATTATATCAGACTTGAATGATACAAGTGAATTAAAAGCAAATGGATACCCTCCAGTAGACGAAAAGGTCCATGTACATTCATGGTAATTTGGAAATTTTGTACTTTTACACAAATTAAAATATATATTAAAATAAAACATATACCCATTATTGGAAATCTACAAATACTTGAATATGCAAAAATAAAAAAAAATATTTTGAGAGAGAGAGAGTTGTTCTCTAAATTTGCAATATAATGTTCATGTTATATTATTCATGTGTTGGTTTTATATAATTTGATGAATACTATGTCACTGTAAAGCATCACGTTGTTATAGTGATATTCAAGTGGTGTGATGTATTTTAAAAATTGTTTCTTGTTTTTTATTTAAGATTGTTGTATTTTATGTAACATTATTATGTTGTTGTAAAGTAGCTCTTTAGAGCAAATGTTTTTGTTGGGATAACCGACTTTAAATATGTGTCATATTATCTTATCTTGTTTCATATTTATTTGATATACAATTTTTAAATACCATTTTCTAAAAACTCTTATTCTAAATTCATGGTTCTTTTTGTGTAATGCATATATAAAATTGATCACTGTTTGTTTTCTCAACCTCTAAGTTATAGCAAAGGACAAGATAGAGTAACAGCCGAATCTGACCCCTTATTTGATATAAAAATCAGAACAGTGGTAAAATTGTGATAGTTTGTAGTTAATTAAGAAGTTAAAATGATGCTAATTTTAAGACAATCACTAATTTTGATTCAAAGCTTACATGGAAGCCACTAGAGGGTGCAGAAATAGGACATTTTCCCGAATTTTCTCGACCTCATTGTGACCCCTGTATATTCTTAATCTTAAAACCAACACTCATTTTGTGGCAGGGGTGAAAACAGGTTTTCACGTCATAAGTACTTGTGTCGGAATGATATTGAAATAACAGAACAAAGCTTTCTTGTCAAAAATTAAATTGAGAAATTAAATTACTGTAGAATCTAGATTGAACATGAATATTTTGCAATCAATATACAATCAGTTTCATGAACAAGCTCAAAATTATTGTAAAATAAGCAGTGGGACTCTGAAAGGACAAGATAGAATAAGACCAGTATTTGGTCCCCAATTTTGGGTGTCTTTCAGAATGATCCAACAGTGTATTGTTATATATGGAGGTGATGTTTGTGTATTGTTATATATGTAGGTGATGAGGGTGTATTGTTATATATGGAGGTAATGTGGGTGTATTGTTATATGTGTAGGTGATGAGGGTGTATTGTTATTCATGTAGATGATGAGGGTGTATTGTTATATATGTAGATGATGAGGGTGTATTGTTATATATGTAGTATTTTATGTAGATGATGAGGGTGTATTGTTTTATATGTAGGTGATGAGGCAGTTTTATTATATATGGAGGTGATGTTTGTGTATTGTTATATATGTAGGTGATGAGGGGGTATCGTTATATATGGAGGTGATGTGGGTGTATTGTTATATGTGTAGGTGATGAGGGTGTATTGTTATATATGTAGATGATGAGGGTGTATTGTTATATATGTAGGTGATGAGGGTGTATTGTTATATATGTAGGTGATTGTTATATATGTAGATTATGAGGGTGTATTGTTATATATGTAGATGATGAGGGTGTATTGTTATATATGTAGATGATGAGGTTGTATTGTTATATATGTAGGTGATGAGGGTGTTTTGTTATATATGGAGGTGATGTTTGTGTATTGTTATATATGTAGGTGATGAGGGTGTATTGTTATATATGTAGGTGATGAGGGTGTTTTGTTATATATGTAGGCGATGTTTGTGTATTGTTATATATGTAGATGATGAGGGT
>NW_026927664.1:0-3174 GCF_032062105.1 Saccostrea cuccullata | reverse complement strand
ATTTTATATAAAAGTTCTTAGTTCATTGCAAAGAAACGGAAGTTACCTATTTTTTTATCAATGTTGGTCAGTGGTGGCCGAGATTTGAACTCATTATCCCCCCCCCCGATCACGGAGCAAGCGGTCTCTCATTGTTAAGGAAGAAGACGCTTAAAAATACTGTTCATGATCATTTCAGAGACAATACAGTTTTATGTCTAACAATTAATTGCAAAATTTGAATTTTAAAACAATTTATACTAAGTAATAGTCATATCTGTTAACTTACCATTTCTTATTTACTTTTATTTCAAATGACTGATGAAGTTGCAATTGACGGAATTTTATTTTGTTACTAAAATATCGTCTTTTCTATTCTTTCTTTCTGTTCGTCATAACATAAACAAATCAAAGTACTGAAAGTACTCATGGGAGTTGAACATTGTTATCTGAAAGATCTCACAGGAAGTATAGGAACATCTTCGTGCATTCAGATTCAAGTCAGCTAGCACTGATTTGTTAGAGATACAAAACGAAACATTAAAATGATTTCTATTACATTTAAATAGCCAAGATCATGGGACTGCTCTTAAATTAGCTGCAGAATTGTAGCTCTCCGAAAAAAAGATTTTGACAGAACGGAGAGCTACAGTTCCATCCATTGAAAAAACTGTATATTTATTGCGCACGAACAGTTAAGTTTAGTTCTGGGTTAATTCTTTCTAATTCTTACCTCAACAATTTGACCAAACCAAACAAACAACCCCCATTACCAAAATTTTTTTTTTTTCAAACTCGAAAATACTATTTTGTTGTTAGGGTTTAAACTTCTTTCAGTACCATTTATTACCATTTATTACTAAAACTCAAACACTACCCTTATATTTCTGCAACATTTAAATCAAAAGGCCCCCTACTCTCTTTAGAATGTGTACAAGATATTTGGTCCCAAGAAACAAACAAACAAAGAAACACTCTTTATATTCGATGTTACCATCACCAGACACTAGATGGTCATTTTTCTTCCTCTGATTAAAACAAGTATATGCTATTCTCTTGGGTATGAATGTTTCTTTTCGGACACAATAATTAATTTTTATAGAACTCCATGCTTATCTATTTTATCAAATGTATCTATCTTTACAACTTAATCATCAAGTTTTGTTATTCCATAATTTTAAATTTCATTTCAAGTCATATCTATATAGAAGTAAGTATGTCTGAATACTTTACATTTTGTTTGTTTTACGTTCGATAATTTTTCAATCATATTGAAACACTACCACTTGCCGATGGAGCTAGCTACACGTAAGTCTACAACTTTTTACCTATACTCCGCTCTCAAAAACCATTGAGTAGTGAGGGATCGTTTTGTGCAAGCACATACTGCGACATGGGATTTCGGTTTATATGGTCTCATCAAAAGAGTTTATCTCGAAATGCATGCCACAGGATTCGAACCTGCGACGTAAGGATCAATTAACACCTTACGTTGAATCTCTAGAGCAAACTATTTTAACAACTGCACCACGCGAGTGAGACTTAAAGTTTGTAATTTTGATCTGATTCACATGTAATTAAAAATCAGACATACGTAGTTTACCGAGCTACTACAAGAATAAAAAATAGTTGTAATCATGAGGAACGATCTTTCTCACAGATCGATCATTGGGATTACATGTATTATACCATTGTGTCCGTGCATACGCATGTATTCATTAATCTTAACCTTTTTAATTATATACTAGTAATAGAATCAAATGATACAATTTATAAGGTAATACTGCAATACAAGTACACACACATTTTTCAAGTTCAGATTTGGTGTTGTACACGTGACCAACTGAATGCTGATAAATTCATGAAATTAAGGATGCAAAATTAATGTCATTTGAAATTGTGTGATCGAATATCAACACACTTTAATGCTATTATTTTTTCCCTTTACCAACGTAAAAAAATGAGTTGCATGTATCTGGTCTGTCAAATTTGTATTGAATTTCACAGAAAATACCAAAGAAAAAAAGATTACTGAATAAACAATTTGATAAGAAAATACCAAAGCATTAATGAAATTCATTTTAGGGATAATTATGTATATTTGTATCATTCTTGATCATAAGACAATTGCAGTTTGTAAATGACTGAATAGTATTTAACACAGAACATACTTCAAACTAGAAACTTGAAATTTTTATCTTGCAATAACTGTTCTGAAAGGTTTTTTTTTTTTTTTTAGTTTTTCCTGTGAATTGTTTTTTTAGCTATAGTTTTTCCAAAAGACTGTAAGGATCTTAAATCGGATGGTAACACAAACTCAGGGGTGTTTGATATATATCCTTACGGAACCACTACTAGTCCTGTCATTCCAATAAGTGTTTACTGCGACATGACGACCATGGGCGGGGGATGGACGGTTTGTTGATGATTTCAATATTAGTGGAGAATTTACAATTCATATTCACACTCAATGTTTTTGTTGTTCAATAGAATATAGAGTGAAAAAATATAAAATATGAATATTTTTAGTCTGAATCATAACATATTGATCACTCAAATGTTTAAAACAATGATTTGCTATATTACGTAATAATTTTTAAGGCAATCCAAAAACGAATTACTGGATCCCTGGACTTTGACAGGACATGGACGGAATATAAAAACGGATTTGGTTCACCGGAACAGGATGTCTGGGTTGGTAAGTGTAAATCGCTTTCAAATATGAACCTTTTATTCCTTCAAAGTTTGAAAAAAAAATACGTGTGGCAGGTAATATACTGACACGCAAAAGAAACGCAACAAGTAGTAATCTACAAATTATTGATTTTTTTTATATTTTTATTTTCTAAGCGTATAGAGTAAGGCTATACTCATTTTTCAGAACATCAAAGATTTGATAAAAATGTTAAATGTTTATCTGTTTACTTTACTATGTAAAGTATGACTGTTAAAACACCCCCCCCCCTCCCAGCCATTCAAGTAAAACGTGCAAGACTGCCCTATACAACAATTGCAGCTTAATTTCTACGATACAATAGGTTCATTAATATCGAGATCTGAGAGAAGGAATTATTCTTTTGCATTTTTAAATGCCCGTTTTTCAGATGATTAGGTCGATTTTTCTCTAACTTAGAGCAGTGTAGCCACCCTTGGACTTCCGGTACAAGGCCTTTCCTTAATGCATATGATACGTAA
>NW_026927663.1:0-31972 GCF_032062105.1 Saccostrea cuccullata | reverse complement strand
CTTGCGTCCTCAAACAACGTAAACTTAGAATTAGGTCACCGTGACCTACTTTTTGACTAATTCTTTCTAAAATATTTAATTCCATTGTTAATTCAGACACTGAGAGGTTTAGAATCATCAAATCTTTTAAGTTGCTGCATCTTGGGACCTTAAAACATATTTATGAAAAAGAAGGTCACTGTGACCTACTTTTTATACCCCCCGCAAACGAAGTCTGAGGGGGGTATATAGGAATCAGCCTGTCCATCTGTCTAGCTGTCTGTCTGTCCGTCTGTGCAAATGTGTCCGGTCCATATCTTTCTTACGAAGGAACATTAAAATCTATTACTCCACACAAAGATTGCTCATGACCTAAGGGTGTGTCATGACCATGACCCAAGGTCATTTGGGGAAGTTCAAGGTCACTGGAAGAAAAATTTCATAATTCATGTCTGGTCCATATCTGTTTTATGGATAAACTTGGTAGGCTCCTATTTCACACAAAGATTGCTTATGACTTAACGAGGCCAAGTCTAATTATTTCTGCCCAAGGGATTTTGATAAGTTTTTGATAATTAATTTTTACTGTTATATTAATTGTTTTAGGATTAAAAAATCGAATGTTTACCACCCCAATTTCTTAGTGGGCCATCTTAAATGTTGTCAAACTTTACTATTGGACCCTATGGGAATTTGTTGGAAAATCGCCAAATTATTACATTTTTTCCATATTTTTTGTACTTCTGCCCTAGGGATTTCTTTTTATACCCCCGCTCCGAAGGAGGGGGGGTATACTGTTTTACCCTTGTGTGTCCGTCTGTCTGTCTGTCCGTCCGTAACAAATTTTAGTCGCAGTTATGACTAAATGTCATCGTCATTGTGACCTACTTTAAGTTTTTTTATAGCTTTATTAAAATATTTTAAGTCCTAATTGAATAAGAATCACCAAACTTTGTCATTTGGTGCAACTTGGGTAACGATACTTTGGGTTAGAGGCGTCAAATAGAAGTGATAGATAATGTACAATTTATCAGAAGAGCGATTCAGGGCCCTTGGACCTCTTGTTTATTTCAGAATGTTGTGTTAAATATTACCAGATATATTCAAAATTTGGAAATCTGATTTTACTATTATAGTCATTATCTCTGTAAAAAGGTGTAAAAGGGAAGAAAAATGTAGACGTTCATAATAAGAATTAAATTGATACATTATTTGATATTCCATGTTGTGACTTAAATTGACATTTTGTTTTGTTGAAAAGAAATCAGTTTCAAAAGAAAAGTATCTGTGGTCCTCATTGAAATAGGCAAAAAAATCTGATGGCATCATAGAATGTCACTGAGCAGGACAAGTACAGTATAATCCCTATATAAATAGCCGACCAGGGCGCTTAGAAAATAGCGAAAATGAATCAGTTATTTTGGTACTCTCATTATAATATCTATAATATATTTTTACTTCATAAAAATATAAAAATCTTTTGGAAAAAAAATCAATTAAGTGAAGATAATCCACCCAAAGAAGAAGGTACAGTTTTCCGCTTTATTTTGCCCTAAACATTTAATGTTCTTGAAAAGTTATGAAATTGGCTTTAACAATAGTTGAGTAGATGAATATGATATATCATTAAAGAATATGGCATGAAGGAGCACCATTTTGAAAATATCACCTCACTAATTTGATACATTTCTAAGTTTAATGCAGAAAAGCCTCAAAATGACTCCTTTCTGTGCTTATTTTACTTAAGAAAAAAGTGTCTACCACCTTCGCCCGCTTCAATTTTTGGATATATTATATAAACTGCTTTGAAAAATCACATATCTCAATATCTCTGTGGGCGATGGTGGCAGAGTATGTTTTCTGAAAGAAAATTCCACTGAAAATTGATGTCTTCTGCAACTTTTTAAGAAAATATGGGAAAATGCACAAGTTAATGACGCCACAATTAGCATTTAGGAGGTCATATGAGAAAAACGATTTGTGTATTCTTACAGCGTGGAATTCCTTTGATTCAGAAAAAATGAATTTTATTTTCTTATATCACTTTCATATTTTTGAACAATACTGGGCTTAATTTTTATTGAAACTGTACCTTGTTCTTATACTAAATGATTCATTTTGCACAGAGAAATTAAATAATAGACAAGTTTCATTTTTACTCTCTTCAAATTTTGGCAGATATTTGATACGGTTCTAGATGATTTTTATCACTGTACAGGGGGTCTTATTTCCTGACAATTGAAAAAGGCCTAGGGGGCACTTATAGGGGCAGTTAATAGGGATTATACAGCAATAAAATTTTGTGTTGCACTCTGGAAAACTCCAAAATAAACTCTGAAAAGGGCTGGAGAAAACAGAAAATATGTTTACTGTAATTAAAGTAAATGGAGCATTAAATTTGTGTCAATCACAGATGGTTTTTGGGGAGAGTTAGAAGCTCTATATATGATATGCAAGCTAGGAAACAGATTATCAGGATTAATGCTACAAATGAACTTATACATATTACTGAAACAGTTCTTTAAGTAAACTAAATGTCAAGTGGTATAGACATTCTCTAAGTGGGTATGTGAGTGAAATTTATAGGGAGGGTATTTTTGAGAAATTCATAAAATAATGTTTTTGAAGTTCTGTTTAGTGTTCTGTCAATTAACAAAAGCATGTTAATTTAAGAATAAACATTACTTCCATGAAATCAAATAAAATAAAATCTTATAAAATGCAAAAGGGACACCACACATTGTCACAGGTGGTGAAAAGTCAAGCCTCAACTGGGACTCGAACCAAGGGCCTCTGGCGTATCGTGAAAGTACTCTAACAAACTGAGCTATTGAGACCTGTAATATTGACTGACCTTCATGTACCTGTGAACAACTATAAGTAAAAAATACATAACACAGTGTAAGTCAATAAATTTCTTCAAAGTTTAACATTTTGTGATTAGGGGTCCTAATAGGGAAATAAACATAGATAACATGTAGTTATTTGTTTTAGAAATTACTAAAAAATAATGATGCCATTATGCCCTCTTTGCTACCCCAGCAGTGATTGAAGTGTGATTTTAAAACTTGAAGCACAACCATATAAATTGGGTTCAATAAAAATAAACTCTAAAGATACTGAAGTACAAGTAACACTGATTGACATAATGCATTGTTGCTTTATTTTTCTGTTTTTACAGAAGGTTGCACAGCAAGTATATCTGATTTCATGAATCTGACGATACCTTGATATCATGGACTATACATGATATCATGGATAATACCTGATTTTCAGTATTCTCTCCAACCAGTTCGACCCTGTAATAATATGTCAGTTTTAAAAATATTTTTATCTTTTCAGCATGCAAAGGCTCCATCTATTCGGGTTTTTGGCTAGTATGGTTGATAGTTTTAATTTCATCTGTTATCATCTGCATCCTGAAGTGGAAGAAAAACCTCAAAATTGGAGGTAAATTAATTCTTTGATTGTACAAACCTTTTCTAAAAAGTAATTGGGCTCTTTGAAGTTATTATTCAGGACAGAGTCAGGCCTAGAAAAAAAATATGTTTGTTTCTGCTTTCCCGACCGACCCTAATTTATAGTGCCGACCCTAAATATTTTTTTGATGCTTTTGGCCCATGATGTGCAAGATTTCACCCAGGGAATTATAGTCTCCAACTTTCCAAGCTTTCCAAGACAGAAAGAAGTTTGGATCACCTTTCTTTTATAAGTTTTAACTCACAGAAATGCTTGAAAACACCATTTCTTTTGTCATTAATAGTGATGGAATGATTGTCGCCGACAATTGATTGTCGGTCATTAGAAGCTCTTCGATGCTACTAATCGATTATAAAATAAATGTCGCCGACATCGCTAATGAAAAATAAAATTGTCATATTTTAATTTTATTACCAAATCCAAGTGCAAAGAGCACAAAAGTAGTGATGAACGTTATAGTCCTCTATTGTTTAAAGTAAACAAAATATTTTCCACTTTTTATAAAAGAAATTTTAATTAACATTTTTGATTATTTTATGTAAGTAAATGTTTGGGTTTTTTTAGCTCACCTGAGCCAAAGGCTCAAGTGAGCTTTTCTGATCAAAATTTGTCCGTTGTCTGTCGTCGTTGTTGTCGTTGTCGTTGTTGTCGTAAATTTTTCACATTTTCATCTTCTTCTCAAGAACCACTGGGCCATTTTCAACCAAACTTGGCACAAAGTATCCTGAGGTAAAGGAGATTCAAGTTTGTTCAAATGAAGGGCCCAGCCCTTTTCCAAGGGGAGATTATTATGAATTAGTGAAAAATAAATGACATTTTTCAAAAATCTTCTCAAGAACCACTGGGTCAGGAAAGATGAAATTCATGTGGAAGCATCCTCAGGTAGTGTAGATTCAAGTTTGTTCAAATCATGACCCCCGGGGGTAGGGTGGGGCCACAATGGCCGATCAAAGTTTTACATAGGAATATATAGGGAAAATCTTTAAAAATCTTCTTCTCCAGTACCGTTGGACCAGGAAAGAAGAAACTCATGTGGAAGCATTCTCAGGTAGTGTAGATTCAGATTTGGTCCAAATCATGACCCCCGGGGGTAGGGTGGGGCCATAATGGCCGATCAAAGATTTACATAGGGGTATATAGGGAAAATCTTTAAAAATCTTCTTCTCAAGAACCACTGGGCCTGGAAAAATGAAACTTATGTGAAATCATCTTCAGGTAGTGTAGATTCAAATTTGTTCAAATCATGACCCCCGGGGGTAGGGTGGAGCCACAATGACCGATCAAAGTTTTACATAAGAATATATAGAAAAAATCTTTATAAATCTTTTTCTCAAAAGCCACTGGGCCAGGAAAGATGAAACTTATATGAAGTCATCTTCAGGTAGTGTAGATTCAAGTTTGTTCAAATCATGACCCCCGGGGGAAGGGCGGGGCCACAATTGCTGATCAAAGTTTTACATAGGAGTATATATGGAAAATCTTTAAAAATGTTCTTCTCAAGAACCACTGGACCAGGAAAGATGAAATTCATGTGAAATCATCCTGAGGTAGTGTAGATTCATGTTTATTCAAATCATGATCCCAGGGGGTAGGGTGGGACCAAAATGGCCAATCAATGTTTTACATAGGAATATATAGGAAAAATCTTCTTCTCAAAAACCATTGAGATAGGAAAGATGAAACTCCTGTGGAATCATCCCCAGGTAGTGTAGATTCAAGTTTGTTCAAATCATGACCCCCGGCGGTAGGATGGGGCCAAATGGCGGATAAAAGTTTTACATAGGAATATCTAGGGAAACCTTTTAAATTTCTTTACAAGTACTTTAAAGCCATGCTTAGTAGTATTTATAGGAAACATCCTCAGGTAGTGTATATTGAAGTTTGTTCAAATTATGACCCCCGAGGGGTTAAAATTCAAGCCCCCTCAGCCTCCCCCCCTTGGTAAACTCTCAGTTCTGATCTGATGTGTGCTTTTTCCTAGCCAATTGCTCAGGTGAGCGATGTGGCCCCTGGGCCTCTTGTTGTAAAAGTCTGACAGAAATCTGAATAAGTTTCAACTTTTCTATATTAATTTTATTAAAGTTCAAAATTTCGATTATAATCGATTATTAATCGATTATGCCCAGCTGATTATTACCGATAAAGATAATTGATTCTGATTTTTTTTTCCGATTCCCCATCACTAGTCATTAATGTTACTACTATACATGTTTTGATTAAAGAAGCAAAAAAAAAAAAAAATTTAAAAAAAAAAAAAATTGCCTACCTACCTACCCTATATTTTTTCAGCCCGAAAGCGGAAACAAACATTTTTTTTTTCTAGGCCTCATTCAGAATGCCGCTGTACAATGGTCAGATGTATGTGTATTTATCAGAGACCCATATCTCTACAATGGTCAGATGTATGTGCATGTATTTATCAGAGACCCATATCTCTTCCCTCAATCAATAAATTTTTATCTACAGATATTTCTTTTGTAACGATTTTAAATTTCTTTTGTTCTGATTTTTAGCTCACCAGAGCCATAGGCTCAAGTGAGCTTTTCTGATCAAAATTTGTCCGTTGTCTGTCGTCGTAGTTGTTGTTGTTGTTGTTGTCGTCGTAAAATTTTCATATTTTCATCTTCTTCTCAAGAACCACTGGGCCAATTTCAACCAAACTTGCCACAAAGTATACTTAGGTGAAGGGAATTTAAATTTGTTCAAATGAAGGGCCAAGCCCTCTTCCAAGGGGAGATAATTATGAATTAGTGATAAATTAATGGCATTTCTAAAAAAAACTTCTTAAGAACCACTGGGCCAAGAAAGATGAAACTCGTGTGGAATTATCCTCAGGTAGTGTAGATTCAAATTTGTTGAAATCATGACCCCCCGAGGGTGAGGGTGGGGCTGCAATGGCCGATAAAAGTTTTACATAGGAGTATATAGGGAAAATCTTTAAAAATCTTCTTCTCAAGAACCACAGGGCCAAGAAAGATGAAACTCATATGAAATCATCCTCTGGTAGTGTAGATTCAAGTTTGTTCAAATCATGACCCCTGAAACTCATGTGGAAGCATTCTCAGGTAGTGTAGATTCAGATTTGGTCAAATCATGACCCCCAGGGGTAGGGTGGGGCCACAATGGCCGATCAAAGATTTACATAGGGGTATATAGGGAAAATCTTTAAAAATCTTCTTCTCAAGAACCACTGGGCCTGGAAAGATGAAACTCATGTGAAATCATCCTCAGGTAGTGTAGATTCAAAGTTTTACATAGGTGTATATAGGGAAAATCTTTAAAAATCTTCTTCTCAAGAACCTCTGGGCCAAGAAAGATGAAACTCATGTGGAAGCATCCTCAGGTAGTGTAGATTCAAATTTGTTCAAATCATGATATATATATATTTTAATATATTTTAAAAAATCTTCTTCTGAAGAATAGCAAATCCATGATTAGTGATACTAGTATTTATATGGAAGCATTTCTGGGTAGTGTAGACTTAAATTTGTTTAAATCATAACCCCCAAGGATAGGGAGGGGCCTAGTGATTCAGCGATAGTCGCCGACGAACGAAAAATTGTCATTGGAAGCTTGGCGATGCCGACAATCGATAGCTTAACAGCAAAATCGATTGTCGCTATATGTATAGTTACTTTAAACATAGTGCTTAATCTTAATATATATTAGGCCTATCTTTATTCATATAGTTTACCTTTTTTTCGTCTGTACAAAGATGATACTTTGATTATTTTAATGCATCTTCCATGCATGTGCAGTTTGTGCACATGCACAACTTTCTGATCGTTGCCTGTACTAAACAGTGCATTTAACTGAGTCACTCAATAATTCATTAACATGCTTTGAAAGTCTTAATTATTGCTAAATCTAAATAAAATTATCTTCAATTAATGTAAGACATCATTCATACAGGCAGCAAAAGAATTGAGGACGAAATTAAGCCATAAGGGCACAAAAATCGTCTTTTAACCTGAATTTCCTCTGCTCTCACATGAAACGATATTTTCTACTTTCTACTGGCATTTTGTGTATAATTTTTTTTTAAGAGTTTCAATATTAAGAGGTTAGTGAAAAGTTAAAAACAAAGCTACCGTTTTTTTGTTTTTTTTTATACATATAACGAATTCAAAAGAATTAGTGTTATTTTTATTGTGCATACCCATTCACATGTGAACATTTATGATAATGAAGGTAGACAACTTGTTGAACTTTTACTTTTTTTCTTTTTATATAGGAATAAAATTTTAATGAAAATTATGATCTTTTAAAAATAAAAAAAACTTTAATCAATATTTTATACTGTTCAATAGTTTAATTATAAACATGATAGATGTTATCAAAAAAATGAAACACAATTGTCTTTTAAGTTTATATCAGTTTAATAATAAAATATTATTAATATTTTTTTCTTTGATATTAAAACAAGTGTAATCCTTTCCTTTAATAATAATAGAAAATAAGCAAATTAATTCAAACTTAAATATTGGCCAACGTGTTCTCTTATTTTTATCAATTACATAATACTGGGCCTTTCATTATCTAACAAAATGTCCGATTATTTTCGATTATGAATCAAAATGGTGTTTCAAATTCGATTCGATAATCGAATAGTGTTTTTTCTCCGATTCTGAAACACTAGTGGGGCCACAATGGTGGATCAAAGTTTTACATAGAAAAAAAAGGAAAAATCCCAAGAACAAAAAAATGTTTAGTCATATTGACATGTAAGCATCCTCATGTATTGAAGATTTAAATTTATTCAAATCCTGGTCCTTTGGGGTAGGGAGGGAAACAATGGGGAATCAAATTCAAATTTTTATGAAGTTATGTATAGGAAGAAAATGTTTTTAAAAAAGCTTTTTATCAAGAACAGCAAAGTCATATGCTGTATTAATATGAAGACATTCTCAAGTAGTATTAAAATTCAACCCCCCCCCCCCCCCCCCCTTCGGTAAACTTTTCAGTTCTGATTTGATTTGTGTTATTTCCTAGCCGATTTGCTCAGGTGAGCGATGTGGCCTCTGGGCCTCTTGTTTGTTATTGCTATCTGTTTTCGTCTGTCAATGTCCATTATCAATTGGTCGTAAACTTTTGAACATTTTCAGCTTCTTTTCTGGAACTACTGAGCCCATTTCAACCAATTTTGGCATATAGCATCTATGAGTGACCTGACCTGAGGCCTGAGGGGTGGGGCCAAAACCACTAAAATGAATGAAAACTTAAAAAATCTTCTTCTTTACTCCTGGACATCAAGCAGTCAAACTTTGGCATGATTGTAGTCAGTATTGAGTCCTCTACCAAAATTTTGAAATTCATGGCCCCAGGGTCAGGGGTTCTAGTGCTAGGGTGGGGCTATATAGATCATATGGTGAAAATGCATTATTTCTATGAAAATCTTCTCTGCTCATGGGTATTAAACAAATTAACTGAGTTCAAAGTTATGATGACCAAGAATGTTTCTTCCAAAATTGTGAATTTTATGGCCTCATGGTCAGGGGTTGTGGTATTAGGGCGGGGTTCTATTGATTATAAAGTGAAAAATGCATATAATCTTTGAAAATCTTCTACTCTGTTCCTGGATATTATATAAACTAACCAAGTAGAAAGTTATGATGAGCAAGAATGTCTCTTTCAAAATTGTGAATTTGATGGCCGCAGGGTTGGGGATTCTGGTGTTAGGATGGGGCTCTATTGATAATATAGTGAAAATACATTTATTCTTTAAAAATCTTCTTCTCTGCTCCTGGGTATTAAATAAACTTACCAATACATGATTATGTTGAGCAAGAGTGTCTCTTTCAAAAATGTGAATATTTTGGCTCCTGGGTCAGGGGTTTTAATGTTAGGCCAGGGTTCTATTAATTATATAGTGAAAATGCATAAATCCTTTAAAATCTTCTTCTCTGCTCCTGGGTATTAATCCACTGAAATATGTACATAGTACGTTATAATGAGGAAGGATGCTTCTTCCCAATTTGTGAATTTCAGGGCCCCTATCTGGTTAGGGGTTCTGGTGTTATGGCAGGGTTCTAATGGTTATATAGTGAAAATGCATGAATTGTTTGAAATTCTTTTCCTTTGCTCCTGGATATTATGCCAATGATCTAAGGACATATTTATGATGAAAAACATGCCTCTTCCAAAATTATAAATTTCAGTGCCCCTGGGTCAGAGGTACCAGGATAAGGGGTACTTAGTCTGGAAATAAATTAATGCTTTGAAATCTGCTCTTTAGTTTTAATCAACCATTTATGATGAAATAAAATTGATGATAAAATTTTGAAATACATGTATGTTGCCCTAGGGTCAGTGGTTCTTGGGGGAAGGGATGCACAACTCCCTTACAGAAATTTTTTTATATGTGACTTATAAGTGATTTATTCTTTTACTTATAAGTTGTTTATTCTGGACTTACACTTCACTGATACATTTAACTTATAAGTGACTGATAAGTTACTCATAAGGATTTTATATGCAAATGAGCTGCTTGACCTATAATTGACTTATAAGCCTGTATTAGCCACCTATGCTTTATGCAAATATAGTCACTTCTAAGTGACTATAAGTGACTTATAAGTCAAGCAGTAACCCTTCATACTTTATCAAGTACGAGGGCTGTTTGAAAATTATTGAGACATTGTGTATATTTTGCTCTTTCAATGAAAATTTACATACGTTTGACCTACACCAATAATTAATAAAAGCAAGAAATACCGTAAATCTGGAAATTTTTACTGTAGATAAATTTTTAGCAAATTTGCGCGCGCATTGCATTCGCAAAAATATTTTTCTTAAAAACAAATCAACATGTGCAGATTTTTTTTTCTGAGAGCTCGTGTCTTTTTTTTTTAACTCGGAGAATAGGAGTCGGTAAACACTGGTCATTTTTAAAAGAAACCTGTTTATACTACTATAACTACAAGTTAATTACCCGTTACTGTTAATTGCCCCTATTATATGCAATGTCGTCCGATGGTTTGACAAGCACTTAAGCGGTATGCCCCTTTTTAATTATTTTGCCAAATAAAGAGAGAACTATTATTTTATCTAACCGTGTATCAACACGGGCAATAACTCGAACTCAGTGCAATTACTAGAGAGTTCCAAATGTAAACACAGCGTGTAAATTTTAGGTGGAAAAAAAAAAACAAACGTTGAGAAAATTAGTTTTATTTTTTACTTCATTTGGATTATATTTTAGGTTAAAATGCATAAACAACCTCTAAAATGTTTGTTATAATCAATGAAGAAGTTATTTTCAGTGCAAATCCTTTAACATGTATTTTATCAAAATTGTTTCGGAGCGATTCTGCAATTTCTTGCCACGTTACAAGTAAATTGGTGGTATTCTAACTGTGCATACTAATTTGAAACAATACCTGGTTTGAAAATCTTCAGTGATTTTTATTTTTAGCGCCAGTGACAATTCGTAAAAATTTGAAGCGTAAAAATTAATCAACAGCTTTTTGACCCAAATTCGCAAAAATAAATCGACGTAAAAATTTCCAGATTTACGGTATTTCACAAATATTAAAATCTTTTCCTACAATGGTATATAAATGTGTCAATGGTAGGGTTACCTGGAGCAGTCACAAAATCAACTTTTGAAAATATGTAACACCAACGTTCCAACTCTTCGTGAACCTATAATAAGGGTGAAAATATTTCAGCTTATTTGAAAAAATCTTCAGCTTTATTTCAAATTCATGTTCTGCAACTTTGTTAGCATTTTGATCAGAAATACGAAGATCATAAAAAAAAAAAAATAAGCGCTGTAGAGAAATCAGCAATCAAAGACAGAATTAATTTTGACGTCAAGGGTGGAGCAGCGAGCACACCTTAAATTTTATGAAGCACAATATAGAACTCTTTTCCAGACTGATGAATAACCTAATAAAGCAATAACTAGGAGAAAAAAATGTGTTAGTGGTTGTTATTTGATTGGTAAATATTTTTGTACAATTAATTCAACCAGAGTAAAATTAAAAGCTCTGGACGACCATCAGTTATTAAGTACGATATAAATATTATTTACAGTTTTAATAACATTGACATGTGTTGCAAAAATCAGCACTGCATGATGCTTAGTCAATCCCACAAATGAAAAATGTACACTGGGTTAGCAACAGCATATAGTTTAAAGAATAATTTAAGAAAAGAGACTGTTTGAGTTTTGTTATGTTATATGTAATAACAAAGAAGGAAGAGTTTTTAAAAAGACTTCCCGATCGTTTCCCATGCAATCCAAACCATCTCCGGCTGACGTGACGTTAAATGACGTAGCGTTGCTGCTCCGGGTTGATAGACATATGCATGTTTATTATTTCACCGAAACTTATCTACTTATCATAGGAGTTAGAAATTTTGCACAGGTGTTTTATTCTTTCTTTATAAAATGTTGATGAATTTTCATGAAGATATCTCTGTCCTTTATGGAGTAACTGTAATTGTCTCAATAATTTCCGAACAGCCCTCGTATGAGACATCTATAAGTCACTTGTAAGTGAAGTACAACACTACCTGTAAGATCTTGATTTAGAACAGAACTTCCAATCATGCAGGGGTTGCATGATATGTTCAAAGTTTTTTTTTTTACATAAACATATGTATCTGCACTTTTGATGAAAATTTTATGAAAAAATCCCTTTCGTATGACATTTCTTTGATGATGCAAACTTTACATATTAATTCAGTTTACAAACTAGAATGTTGGACAAAAAGGCAACAAGATTTAATGACCTTTGGGTTTCTTCAAATTGATGAAATCTGAAAGCAACTGAGTCAATTGATTCAAAATTTCAGGCAAAGGAAGTTAAAATAGAGAGATAATGAAAATAGAGCCTACCTGACATCTTGTTATACCTGATGTGAAGGCATACTCAAAATAAATCTGAAATCTCCAACAACATCTTTTCACAGACACTAACTTGGTTTCAAATTCTTGTTGCTCATCTCTGCAGAGACAAACTTTGTGATTGGTTACCTTGAATACCCATAATGCTCCTTGACAGATGTCTAGTATAGGGTAAAAATTCTAAGTCCACACTTATTCTTGCTCATACCATACTAATCTTCACTTATAAGTGAGGTATAAGTGAAATATTCACTGATATGTAGCTCATCTTTACTTATAAGTGAAGTATTAACAAAATCTGTTCCTCACTTATACTTACTTTGACTTATAGTAAACTTGTAAGTAAATTTTAAAATTTATAAGTGACGTTTAAATTGCTAATAAGTGGATTATAAAACACTTATAAGTTTCTATTAGTTTTTTCTGTAAGGGCTGGTGGTGGTTACATGGTACTCAGGTGACCTATAAGGCCCATGGGCCCCTTTGTTCATGAAAAGAAAAATGACCCCCCCCCCTACTTTTATTTGGTAGTATTTGAGCTGAAAAATGCATCCTGACAATCAGTTATGATGGTATATCGATGATTAATGAATCCAATATATAAATCACTGTTCCACTTGCCTGCTAACAAGGAAACGAAAAAATCCAGGTCTCCATAACAATTGAGCACACCAAGGGAAATAATCTCGAAACTTGCGCATTAATGCTTGGGTATTAATTTTTATATCCACGGCAAAAAAAAAGTTTTGGGGGAGTATATTAGAATCACCATGTCCGTCTGTCTGTAGACGAGATTTTGTCTGGACTATTACTCAGAAACTATTGGCAGCATTTGTCTGAAAATTTGTACACATATTATTCACCATATGAAGTTGTGCACCTGATATTTAAACCCCCGCAAACGAAGTTTAGGGGGGTATATTGGAATCACCATGTCCGTCTGTCTGTAGACAAGATTTTGTCCGGACCGTTTCTCAGAAACTGTTGGATGGATTTGTCTGAAAATTTATACACTTATTATTCACCATATGAAGGTGTGCACCTGGTATTTTCAGCATGATTGGATGATTTTTCTGCATTTAACAGCTTTTTTTTTCTTTTTTATTTTGTGATTTTGTTTGGCTCATAACTAGAAAACTAATAGACTTACAATCATCAAACTTGGACAATTTATGCATCTAGGGTAGAAGGTGTGTCACGACCTATTTCAAGGTCAATGTGACCTTTAATTTAAGTGATTTTTTTAAAAAAACTAAGTCTTTAAAATTTTATATTTCATAATCCTAAAAAATGTAAAAATATAGTTGTATCCTTATTTAAAAAATGCTGAATTAAGTAAAAACTTATTTTTTCATCATATACTTTACAGCAAATTCTGTAACAAATGTTAATGTTTTGAGTGGAATTCAGTTTGTCCCATGAGCATAATTATCAAGCACTGGTCAAGGAGAATTTTGATAGCAGAAATGTGCATGTCAAATTAGAGAGAAATTAATGAGTTCATTGTCGGGAGCAATCTGGCAAGAGCATCTCTAGATCTGATCATGCAGTGTAATCTTAATTTATCTCTTGGGAGTTGGGCAAAAAGAAATGGCCTCATAATGGCTATAGTCCAGATAAAGATCTTTCAATTGGTGTAATGTAATTAAAACAAATTGATGTTTTAGTGTATGATTAAAACTAAATTAGTATTGTATAAATTATACATGTGTTCATTGAAAAAAAAAATTACATTTCAATTTTTATATATTTGCAACAAATTGCAGTCATGTCTCACTTAGAATTTTATAGTCTAAAGAATATTTTTTTTTTTTATTAGACTATAGCATTTCCATTATTTCCTAAAATATGCAATAAACAATTTAAAGCTGCAGATGGATATATTTGTTAAGCTCTAACACAGCCAGTTTGGAATTATATATGATGTATTATTTGTTTTAATTAATCCCTACACTGTAAGACTCTTAGAGATGAAAATGTACAATATTTTAAACATGATAAGAAATGGAAATTAGATCATTGAAATCTGTGTCAATCTGTTAATCAAGGTTACTTGATTTTCTTGCACCCTAACCAATTTATGATTATTGAACAATATTTGATGGGCGTATCATGCTGTGGTGGGACACTTTATTAGACAATAGTGAACACCTCTTATTAGATCCATAAAAAATTTCTGAATTGGCACCTACTTTGAAAAACCCAGCGGGGGTATTTGTCCCTATTGGACAGTTCTAGTTTCATCTTGATTCGATTATTATTTTGAATTTTACAGGTGTTTTTTCATTCTTATTTTGTGGTTTTGTCCGGACTGTTTCTCAGAAACTATTGCAAGGATTAATCTGAAAATTTGTACTCTTATTATTCACCATATGAAGGTGTGCACCTTGAATTTTCAACTCTTTTTGTTCATTTTTTTGCATTTTACAGGTTTTATTTTTTATTTTAATTGACTTCTTCATTTTGGGCTTATGTATAAGGTTTGAGACATAGAATCTAGAATATCTGTACAAAAATACTACAGCTTAAAACTACTCCTAAACTTTTTAAAAAATCAAGTGTTAAAAACAGTTTTTACATTGCACAGAAGATAATGTAATTTCATTTGTCTCTTAGGAATAATGACTGGACATGCATCCAGTTAAAGATAAACAAGCTAATTCAGAGAATTTGTGTCCCCCGCTTAGGGAAAAAGTAAACCAGTGCGGGGGTCGGATCCCCTTGACTGCATTTGTAGAATTATTAAACGTATACATGTATACTGAAGCAAATAAAATATGCCAATATGGATATAAAGGTTTGATTGCTAATTCTTTATTATGTGTATTGGAGAGTCTTTTTATATGGAATATTTATCACACTGTAATGATGATTTTATGATTTTGTACAAGCCAAACCTCATAAATTTTTCATTTCACATGCTGCATACTATCATTTAGTTAAAAAAAACCTCTTTCGAAAAAAAAAAAAAAAAAAAAAGAGTGGCTCAACGGGGATGCAAACCCAGGCCCTCTCACATGTAAAGCGAGAGACATACCACTAGACCACGGCGCCGCTTTAAACTAGTGTAAATTATATGCAGAAATGAAGTCACATACATGTATATATTCACGTTTGATACACAATGCATGGTGTCTAATTTAACCTTCATTAAACAGTTCTATTAGATGTAATAAGAATATAAAGTCCGCCGAGAACCTGTTTTATACATTATAACTCGCCTCATGCCCTGTGCTAAAAATAGCGACATGTAATACAATTAATACTAATAAAACAAGTGGGGGCGGGACACTTTGAGAGGGGTGAGAGAGGTCCTAGGGAGTTTTGGTATAAAATTACATTGCAAAAGCTCAAAATCTTCTTAAAATATCACCTGGAAAAGATAGTGTTTCATACAGACAGAATGTATAAGTTTATGACCTTAAACTTTGACCTTTTGACCTCAAAATCAAAAGAGGTCTTCCTTAGGCCACAGGGAGTTATTATGTAAAATTTCATTGCAAAAGCTCAAAGGGTTCTTGAGATATCGTGCGGAAACGAAAGTTTTGTAACAGACAGAATTTGCTTATTTATGACCTTGACCTTTGACCTTTTGACCTCAAAATCAATAGGGGTCTTCTTTAGCCCATAGGGAGTTGCTATGCAAAATTTCATTGCGAAAGCTCAAAGGGTTCTCGAGATATCGTGTGGAAACGAAAGCGTTACAGACAGACAGAAAGACGGACGGACGGACAGACACACAAATTAATATCCCCCACTTTTCAAGCGGGGGACAATTAATGGCATCTCATTATCAACCATGTGTAATCTCCTGGGTATTGAGCAGCACAAGAATTAAAGATCTCTCTTCTCTTATTCTCTTAATTGTAATTTATTATCTGTCAAAGCACTTCATTACTGGATGACCAGCTCTTTATTTTCAAAATGAATTTGGTAAAAAGTTATTAAGATTAATTTGATTTTGTATAATATGATTTTTTTTCAACAATTAGTTTGCAGAGTGACATAACACATAATTGCAATATATTTTTTTATTGCAGATATAAAAAAATAAAATAAAAAAAATAAAGTTACAATGAAATAACAATGTATTAGTATTGATGTTTCATTTATTTGCACCTTTGTTTCATTCATTAAGAAACATGATGAGCAATTACATTTCACTGCAAATTTTTGTAAGTAAATTGTGAGGACCTCTAGATCCATAAAGTATTTTTGAATTAATTAGCACCTTCTCTGAAAAACCCAGCGGGGGGTATTTGTCCCTATTGGACAGTTCTAGTTAGACTTGTAATTTGTCACCTTTGAAATGTCAATTGTACTTTCCTGATTTGTAAATTATAGTTTATTATTTCAGAGTTCTTGAAATCTTTTTTTCGGTGTCAGTCATTTGGACCGACTGCCATGTGAAGTTTGTCAGTCCAGACAGATTTCCATCAGTCCAAAATAAATTCAATAAAAACATGAAAAAAATGTATTTAAATTTTATTATCAATAAACACGGCGTCTATATAAACACTGCACACTTCTTACCCTAGCGCCGTCAAGAAACTTGTTTTAACAGTATAGTTTGGCGCAAGTTAGAACAAGTTTATCTTTTAAAAAGATAGGTGAGCTAGCGCCGTAGCATTTTTTAAACACAGAAAGGAAGATCCGTGATCAATTGATTTATTTTGCTGAATTCTTTAATTTTTATCAGGGCTGGAGAGTGATAAGTTATTATTGTTCTGTGAGGCGTATTTTATAGACACAAAGGTAAAGAAATAAGGGGGGGGGGGGTTGACCTATTGGAGTTTTGGCGCAACGGAACATGCATATATATGACCTTTACTGGAGAGGGGGGAGCTCTATATAATATGAAGAAGATGCCGATTGAGACATTGCATGTACATTGCATGTACATTGCATGTATGAGCTGATTTAAAAAAGAGAATTTCTTGGCAATGAAATACATGGGAGCTGAAAGGAATATAGAAAATAACTCAAAGTGTATGTCGTGTAAAGAGTCCAGAGAGTTTGGAATGCATGTGAAGTAGCTTAATTGGTCCTTTGGGTCATCTTTGTCAAGATATGTTAGGTTAAAAGCCATACACATCAGAATGTTTTAAACACAAATAGTGGATTTATTCGTTATTTTTAGTGTAAATTCTTGCTTCTGTTTTTGGAATTTGTAAGATTGGCTGAATTGACCAATCAGAAATTAGAATCTATCTTTGATTGTGCTTAGATGTACAAAAAAAAACACAAAAAAACAACCTCCCTTGTCATTGTTTAGAACAATCAGTTAATGATTCGGGCTTTTCCGTCAGCAAACCCCCCCCCCCCCCCCCCCCCCCCCCCAGAATTTGAAATAATATAAATATGAAGTTATCTTTAAAGTGTAAGTTACACAATAGATAAACAGTTATTTCATGCTACAACACGATACAACGAAATTGTTATCGTACGGTCTATCTGAAATAGTTTTTCACAGTTTTCCCAGAATGCACGACCATGGCGGCCGAGCATGCGTATTCAAGGAATTTGGACTAACGTAGTTGCTAGCGCTCGAGAGCGCTAGCAATAATCTGTGTCTCGGAACAAGTCCTCATAACAGTATACTCCGAAGCGAATTTGAAGTATAGAAAGGGATATGCACTGGAAATAACTTCAAAATTAATTACAACAAACCTATTTTTTAGGTCGCGTATGTCTTTAAACCTAAATTATGATCCAAATAAAGACCGTATGATAAAGAATAAATAAATAAACATGAACTGACGATCGATGTACATTTTTTTGCTTTATTCAGTTAAATAAACATTCATCTAAAATACGAAAACATATCGTTGTTTTATAAAAACCATGTGTGAAAGGTTAGCACTGCATGAAAATCATTACATCCAGTAACACTAAATTTTAAAACCTGTCAAACAAATCGAGAAAATTCCGGACTCTTGAAAAGTTGAACTCTTGATCTCTCGAAGTTTTTCCTCGGTCCCGCGGACTTCGAAGTATGGAGAGTTACCTGTAGCATAAATGGATGAAGGAGAGTAAAAATTGTGAATTTCATGGCCCTTGCCCAAACTAAATGCATAGTTGTGATGAAGAAGAAACAAATGCTTTGAAATCTTTTTGTTAGTATTTATGATTAGCAAGGGTACCTTTTCCAAAATTGTGAAATGTGTGACCCCAGGGTCAAGGGTTTCTGTGGAGTGGGGCACTTCTGATTATATAGTGGAAATGCATAAATTTTCTTAGTTCACTTCCTCTGCCCTGTCTCTGGGTATTAAGCAATCAAAGTAAGCATGCCTTGAGTGTATAGTTATAATGATCAATGGTGCCTCTTTCAATGTTGTGAAATGTGTTTTCAATGGCCTCTACTTTAAAACATGAACCAAATTCATTTGTTGGAAAGTTGTTACATTATGTCTCAGGTGACCTAGAAGGCCTGTGGTCCTGTTATTATTTAATTATTTTCCAATTCCTCCTCCCACACAAAATATAAAGAAATTAAGGCTGATAAAGGTTTATAAATTAATTTCATATTTGTGTTTCAGACTGCATAATACATGAATTGTTTTTAATGCATATTTATGCCTTAATTGGCACAGGTTTATTGTAGTAAAAAAAATGCCCCAAGTATCCCTTATTTTCATATATTTTTAACTGCATGGGCCTTTTCTTCATCAAACTGTAAAATTTTATCCCTTGAAAGTCATCAATTTTTCATGTATCTCTTTTCATTTTTAGGTTGTTGCAAAAAGGAGAAAACAAACATTGCAATCTTCATTGGAGTGCCATTTATAGTGGCAGTGGTGACTGGACTTATTTTTGGAATTTTGGAAATTATAATGGAGTGCTTTGGTAATCTGTCCACTCTATGATATATTGTTTTGGCTTGTACAACATTTCTCAGTATCCTTCAGAATTATACTGTCAATCTGATTTGTTTAGAGCCATGTCACATGAGGTGTGACAATTCTTGATTTGTTGCTCTTTGAATGAAAATACATTGGTTTAAGCAAGATAACTCATAGTCTACCGTATAATCCCTATTAACCGCCCCGGGCGCTTAGAAAATTGCAAAGAGGGGGGGTGGGGGTATTTTAGTATTCTAGCTTTTAACAATATTTAATGTCATATTATAAACAAAAAGGGGGTCTTGGCATATCTTATCCTTTGCATAAAAAATCCTTAATATCAAAGATTGATAATTTCATTTACTTTGACCTTGTCTTCACATTTCTTAATTTAGTGTTAAACTTGGTTTAAGGTATTTGCATCCTTCTATGAAATCTATGTCCAATATAATTGATATAATCGTAACTATTTAATTTTTTGATGAAATGCTTTGAAACTCATAATATAAGAATATATTAGAAGACATGGTCAAAATGGCAAGATCTCGCACGCATACACGTTCGCTACGCTCTGATTGGCTGAAACTAGAGTCTCAATATCTTTCTCGTTTTTCGACAAAATCCTTTGAAATTTTGAACATGGTTATACACTAAAAAGATCTACAGCATGATATATAAGAATTATCATGAAAAGCATGAGCATGCACATGTGCTGCAATCTGATTGGCTGAAACTTTAAATGTCTATAACTTTCTTAGTTTTCAACGAAACGGGATAAAATTTAGAATATGAATAGGTATTATGGATTCCTACATTATGGTACTATCAAAATGAATGCATGAACATGCATGTGCATGCGTAAAATACTCAAAATGACCAATTTATCTGAAAAACGGTAACATTTATATTTTTATGATTTTTTATTGATTCTCATGATATAAAGCAGTGTTCCAGCTAGGGGGGAATAGAGGGGCGCTGCACCCCGCCCTCAAATCAGTGCGCCCTTCTGCCCCTAACAGGCGCCCCTGTGTCCCTTGTGAGTGACCAATAACATTCTGACTGTCCTTTTAACTCATAAGTGTGTTCCAAGCCAAATTACCTAAGGCTAATCAACAGTTCACACCTCCTGCCATAGACGATTACGTAATGAACTCGCACTACGGTACCTATATACTGTACACACTTTCAATTACAGGTGATTAGCCATTAGGTTATTACTTTGATCATTTGACAGCCTGAATTAGGAAATATACTTGGAGAATGACCATGCTATCTGTTTTAATCTAAAACAAGAGTCTTGTCCTATAGAGTTCTAAAAATATATTAGAAAGTGAAAGTATCATGAACAATGACCTTCAGCATTCTAAATATAAATTTTAGACGTTTTTTTAATGAAAAAATGAAAAATGATGGAATTTAATATCTTTATAGCAAAGAAACATGTATAAGTGATTTTTTACACTCTGGAAGAGATTTTACAGCTATAATATATGTAATTGTATCCATGTCATATGGTAGAAGTTTAAAATCTTAATCATCTACAACTAACATTTTTTAAGGTAACTTAACAAACAAAAGAGATATTGACATCATTAAGTTGTAAGTTTGATAACAACTAAATAAACAATGTAAAAAATATTATTTATGACTAAAAAATATTGTAAATATATATTTTAAATAGTTTGTTAAATACAAACTTAAGCAATTTTGAATTCAGTAATTACATATACATACATGTAGATCTTCATGTACTGTAATATTAAATGTGAGACACTATAGATAGTTTACATGAATTATTATATGTGCTATATTCTATTTCTAATCAAGAATAGAAAATGATTGTAATCAAGGGAAGAAAATTAAGTCACATTTATCCTAATTAAGATTATCTTTCAATTAGAATTTATATATTAAATGTTACAATACTAGCTATTTTTATAAGTTAACTATCAAGAATTTTAAACAAATTAATCATATTTGAAGGAATTATATAATCATTATAAGGGTGAAGAACTGAGATATGCCTATATACATGATGTAAGAAAAACTTGCGACAATGGTATCACCGTATGCCACAAAAAAGTGTCCGTCTCTTGCACCCCTCCATTTTCAGATTCTAGCTGGAACACTGTAAAGTTATGTTAGTGGTTTAGATAACGTGCCATAATCATCTTGCATGTGCATACAAGTTTGTGCGCATACAATCCGTTAAATGACATATAGTTGATAGCATTGTAGCCTATATAATTCTTTGATGAAATCCTTCGATACTGATCATATTTTTAAAATTGTCTTACTGGAATTAGGCACAAAAAGGGATTTGGGGAGCATTTGGGGAACATCTGTATCGGTCCCCGTTACAATTAGCACTAGTTCGATCTAAAATTAAAAATCCTGAATATAATAAAATAAAATAATTGCAATAATACTGTGTTCAGTATCTTGTAGAAAAAATACTGTAAAAGTGGAAAGTTTGATGAGGAGGAAACATTGACGAATTACTTCAGCTCATCAAAGTTTTTTCTCATCATTTTTTTTTTCATTGGCGTTCCCCTGTGTACGTACTTAGGTCTGTGGTGTAATCAGTCGTCTACTTTATATTATTAGAATGCCGATCCTGTAATACAGCATATAGAATAACATGAAATATAAACTTGTATATAAGATATCCGCTTGCAATTGAATCACTTGATAAATTAGTCAAACAAACACGGATTTAAACAACTCAATTATATGGATCATTGAAATGTAATTACTACGAAGCCCTGTCGATCAGCAGCTTTCTTGCCACAGGCAGTATTACTTGACAGTTAAATGCTTTACAAACAAAAACTTCCTTTTATCCATTTACTTATTTAATTTTAACAAAAACACATCGTTAGCTTGTACAGATCTGGATGAGATAATTATAGTTTCTGACGATTTCAGGAAAAAATTCACCATGTTAGCTGGTTCCGCAATGGAGTTTTTATTTAGCCAGCGTAACATGCTTACTGGTAAAAAAAATTAATTTTAAAAACTACCCTTTATTAGTAATTTTACATAAGTTCATTAGAAGTTACAGACTTAGTTCGTACTATGCCGTTGTAAAGACGAATAATCACCCCCGTCGAATAATGACCGGGGGTCATTTTTTGTCGTTAAAAAATGACCCCCCACCCGTAGAAAAAATTCATTTTTTGTAGAAAAAGTGTCCTAGGGGTCATTATTTTATATGTTAGTACTATAAAAAATTGACCCCCATTGAAAAATGACCCCCTTTAAAGTGAAAAGAGATTCTTTGATTGTCAAGTAAATAAAATTTCTTTTTGATATTCCTCCTGTTGCTTAAAGAATGATATTCCACTTGTTTTTAGAAATCAAACCATCCCATATCGAAAAAAAATATAAAAATAATACAAGAGAATAATACAAAAATAATACAAAAAAAGTATATTTTTAATGACCAAATTTGGAACCCTCAAAATCTTGGTTCCAAATTAGGTCTAAAATAATAGACCAGTCACAAAAAAGTATATTTTTAATATATTTTATTTTTAAGAAATAATACAAAAATGATAGAATTGATTGGTTACATTGTATTATTTTTGTACTTCTGTATTATTTCTGTATTTTTCTTTCCAAGTATGAAAATAATACAGTGGTCAAAAAAGTATGAAAATAATATAAAGTGTATTATTTTTGTATTTTACCTGAGAAGAAATAAAACTACAGAAAAATATGAAAATAATACAGTGGTTAAAAAAGTATGAAAATAATATAAAGTGTATTATTTTTGTATTTTTACCTGAGAAGAATTAAAACTACAGAAAAGTACAAAAATAATACAGTGGTCAAAAAAGTATGAAAATAATATAAAGTGTATTATTTTTGTATTTTTACCTGAAGAGAAAAAAAAAATTCAGAAAAAATACAAATGTATTATTTCTGTACCAGTATATCATTTTTGTATTTTTTTATCTGGAAAGAATTAGAAATACAGAAAAGGTAGATTATTTTTGTATTAGTGTATTATTTTTGTATTTTTTATCTTGAAAAAAAAAATATAAATGTATTATTTTTGTATCAGTATATTATTTTTGTATCAATAATATATTTTTAATGTATTTTTCATCTTTAAGAATTGCTATTCAAAAATACCATTAAAATACAAAATTAATAGACAAAAAGTATATTTAAAAGCTTGAAATAATACAAAAAAAATATAAAATTAAGTTTGAAAAGTCTAAATTTATGGAAAAATTAAATTTTAACATTAAAAATCTCAATGTTGATGAAGTTTCTGAAAGCAGGTAAAGATAAGTATTTGAAATTCTTTAACCCAGTAAAAAAAAATTATGAGAATAAAACCTTGAGCTAGTCATCTAATAGGTACAAATCACTAAAAGTAAATAATATGGCTTTAGAGTGCTGAATTAGCTACTTATAGTATAATGAACTTGATTTTTTTTGTCTTACATACAGTATTCACTCTTCTTATCCTCATTTTTAAATTCCTAATTCATGTTTTACCAATCTTATTGTCTGTGTTCTACTTTTTACATTGTACATTTGTCATGATATTTGAGACTTAAAGTCTAGATCTTCTTTCTGCTTTGGTGTTTCTTTTGCACAGCACTTTACTTTGTTGCAGAAGTACATCTCCAGTTTTCTCATTCAATCATCCTGATTGGTCGCGGTTACACACCTGTAGTGCTTCAAGGGGGGGGGGGGGGTATTCATCTTTAACTAATCAGCTTTTCTTCAACCGGTCTGCCGAGTGACTAAAACTGTAAAAGTAATAATACTGTTAAATGTTTTGAAGAACAGAGAGACAAATATAGAACATTAAAAAAATGAACATTACCCCCCCCCCTCCCCGCCCATATTGCCTTATTGGGGGGTATATTGATTAGGATATCGGGTTAAGTAAAATACTTAGTATAATTCATATAAAAAATATTAGTTTATCCAACAACTGTTTAGTGAAAGAAATCTTTCTTACTTACCCCCCCCCCAATCCTGGATCATCCCTACTAAAGTAAAGCAGTCTCAAGTTTAAACAGATGCCTTTATTTATTATAAAGAGACAGAAAATTCTTGTCTGCATGTTCATAATAGAAATAAATAATTACAAGTATACTAAACTATAGATCCATGAAGCTTATTGCAATTCTCCCCCCCCCCCCTTTTCAAAATTAAAATGATTTTATCTGTTATTAGTCCATTTTCATGGCATGTGTGAAATTAATTTTAAAGTAGTTTTAGTCTATCTGAATAATTTCACTTGCCACTGATTGAAAGTCCTTCATACAATTCGATCTTGAAGTTGAAACTAGCATATAACAAAACTATCTTTCACAATAAGACCAATATATCCTCATTTATTTTGACCTACTATAATTTGGTTATTAAAGCTTATACCTTTATTAATCTACATTGCACTTTTAAAAAAGTAAAACCACCGTGATGTTTTGTGTAAACTCTTAGTCTTACCGCATGTGGCGTTGTTTACACCAGGAAAGCCAGGACATTGTGCTTGAAAAACGCCAACCTCCTCCTGTTTTCGCTTTTTTCTGATCCATCCTTACATGCTGAAGTTAAGCATCTATTTTTCAATCCATTTTACCGGCGAATATTCACTAATTTATTCAAAACATCAACAACTCTCTTAGCATGGCTCGTCAATCTATTTTTCAAAATGGCGTGGGTAATTTCCGTTAGCCAATCAGAGAAAAGCTAAGAAAAAATTTAAATTCTGACCAATCAAATTGTTCGATATTTACGAAGATTTCCGATTTTTAAATAGAAAATATTTTAAACAGTTTAAAAAGATGTATTTACGAAGTCTAAAAATAGTACAGAATCCTTTAAACAATAGGAATAATTATTAGGAATCATTTCTTCAAATCATAACATTTTTGTTCCTACGTAATTTTCCGATTACAAACAGAGAGATTTCCGGTCGGCCATATTGTTTGTTTGTTTGTTTTTTTCTTCTTTTTATAATTATTCAAGTTGACCTGTGAAATAGACCATAAAGTTCAACAATTAGGATCATATAACGCGGGGAATATACAAACATATTTGCAGCTTTACAGTCGCGGTGAAATAGAAATCGTCAGTTATTTATTACAAGCATTTTCAGAAATTATCCAAAATAGAACTAGGCATCAGCCATGTATGTCTTCAGTAAATAATCCTAAATGCACTGTATTAATTACGTAAGATAATCATGATAATGTTGCGAAGAAGAGTTAATTATTTTTATTTTTTTTTTTGTAGAATACACAGATTTTGATATAGTACGTCGCCATTTACTTAAGTTAATTTTATTTCAGCAAAGTTATTGTGATATTGTTTTAACATACTTAGTATTTCATTTGTTAACCGGCTCTCAATTATTTAAACAAGAGGCCGATAAGTATAAGATAAGGTAAAATTACACTTAACAAGTGTTCAATGTGTCATAATCAACACAATACGAAAGATTCTAAACTGATCCCCGATTTTTAAGAAAGAAAATAATTCAAGCAATTAAAAGAACAGCAAATAATTAGCCCCATTACTGTAAAAACAATGTTTTGGAGTCGGTACACAATTTAATTGTCTGAAGGGGTGTGGAGAGATAATCATCAAGTGACAAGCGCACGTGTACACAACATTGGCTTCAGCCAATTACGGTAGTAAATCTACTGATTTCACAACACTTTCTACTCTTGTACATTGTAAGACCGTTTCAAAAAATTCATTAAGGCTAATTTAAAATATAATTGTCATTCATTACTGCAAAATATCTCAAATCTGAAGAAACATCGTATGTACAGAAATACTGATAGTTGGGACTTTCCATGTGCACAGGTAAATCACGTGATTTCTACATTGTAGTATGATGCAATCATTTCTTAGCCTGCAAGGCCACCTGCTGCACGAGATTGGATGTAAACCCGCTGTAAAAATGTAAACCCTCTGTAAAATCTTCAACTTAATCAGCTGAATATGGAGACATTTCTTTAGATTACCATTGATATAACTGAATGGAATTAACAAAAATTTTAGTACCAATTAATTTTTAAGTTCGATTTGGATACCAAGATACTTTTTAAATAAATAAATAAATAAAAAAAAGAAATGTTCTAAAATGCTACAAACTAGTACCGGTATCCAAAACCAGCAGAATATTTGCAAGGAATTTCTCTAAAATTTATAAAGTTCATAAATACAATATTAATTTAACCTAAACCCCCCCTCCCCAAAGAAAAAAAAGAAAACAAACAAAATATACAGACTAACTATGGAATTTTCTGTAAATGTAATAAAATCAAATTTGATACAAAATAAAAAAAAAATACTGACCATCTTCCTGTAAAATTACCAAGTCCAAATTTAATACAAAAATAATATAGTCTAAATGTAGGGACTTTTCTGAAAAGTTGCAAAGTCCAAATTTAATATAAAAATAATACAGACAAATTCTGTAAAATTAAAAAGTCCAAATTTAATATAAAAATAATACAGTCAAACTTTCTGTCAAATTACTAAGTCCAAATTTAATACAAATATGATACACTCTAGCTGTAGAGATTTTACTGTAAAATTACTAAGTTCAAAATTGATACAGAAAAAATACAGTTGGAAAAAACTAAGTCCTTAAAAATACAAAAATAATACACAGAAAATAATCTAAGTTCAAAAAAATACAAAAATAATACACTGCAAAATATCAAAGTCAGATTTTAATACAAAAATAATATACCCATTTTTTTGTGATAGGAAAATAATATATTTTTTCTGTATTATTTTAAGAAAGTACAGAAATGAATGTATTAAAAGTATATTAAAAATATACTTTTCTGTATTATTTTTTGATATGGGATGCAACAATCGTGTTCCAATACTCTTTAATAGAAAAATTAATTTCATTTCAACTTTTAGCTTGTATAAGTTTGGCAAATCCTGTTTGACAATGAAAGAGGAGGAAATTTTTAACCCCCCCCCCCCCCCCCCCCCAAAAAAAAAAAGTTTAATCAAAACAAACAAAAAATAAATGAAAAGCAAAAATATAAATAAAACTCTATACTTTTCAATAATACTGAAAGAGGCTCTAGATAAATATTGAAATGAAGTTAAGCCTTTACACACAAGTTCAATCATATCATAATTTACTTTGCCATGATTAAAGTATACTTTAAATGTTGGTGGGGGTATACTTGAAAGTATTGTGGCTGAGTAACAGTTAAAATTAGTAGAATAGTAGATTATTTTAAGCTTATTTTTAGTCCCTCCTTATAGAAAAATAAAGGTAGGGTAGTTTTTTTTGTTGCTTTTGTTGATAATCAACTTCCTCCTAAATAAGTAAGGGGGTGGGGTGGGTATAACACCTAAAAATATGCTCTGTAAAACTATGGACTAGTGTAAAATACACATTCTAATCCAAAAATTATACATGTAGACATAACCTTTTGATTTAGCACACAGTATTCATTACATTTCTTATTTCTTGTTTTACTCCACGATTTTTATTAGTTCTGGGTATATTTTTCAGAGAATTTATATATGAAAATCAGAACAAACATTTTCATTTTTGTAACATCTTCTTTATGCTGTATCATAATATGAAAAGTTAATTGAAGACCATTTCTTTTTATGTCCCTGTAATCGAAGATTCGGGGGTATATAGTTTTATCGTGTCGGTCTGTATGTCTGTTTCTCCGCAAAAACTTTAACCTTTACCATAACTTTTCATTTATTGTAGCTATGTCTTTCAAATTCAATATGTGTACATTCCTTGTGACAAGGCCTTACTTTGGGTACCACAAGATTTGACCTTTTTACCTTTACTTTGGAGTTTGTCCCATTTTTCACAAAAATGCCTAATTTTTAATTAATTTGCTTTGGCTATAACTTTTAAACAGTAGATACTAGTACTCTCATACTTCACAAAATTTAATAAATGTAATCCTTGTTACATTAAACCTATCTTAAGAAACCATCAACTTTGACCCTTTGACCTTTGAGTTTGACCTTCCTTTCAAACACTTATCCTTAGCCATTAATTTTGAACAAGTGGTGCTAGGGCTTTCCTATTTTGCCATTGTATTTCTTGTGAGAAGACCCTACTTTGGGTACCATTATATTTAAATTGCCTTTAAGAAAAGTTTAATCTTCGCTATGTTGCCATACAGGGGCATAGCTGTTTTACAAATACATCTTTTTATATATAAGAGGAGTTGCGGATAACAGATGGATACCCCAAAGCGTAACAGACAGACAGACATCCCAATCACTATATACCCTCCCACTTTTCAAGCAGAGGATAAAATAATATATGATACTGTTAATATTTTCTGTCAGTACGATGATTCCCACCATCGAAAAACAATGTTTACCTAGCCCTTAAGGCTCGATAAATCTTTACTTCTTTAGATTCTGAATCATCGCATTGACCTTAAAATATAGCTATAATCGTATGTTATGAGATCAACATATCAATTTATTCCAAATAAGCTCGGGTGAGCATTTTGGCCAATATGCTTCTTTATCCAATTTTTTTTTTTGCCCCCTAAAAATTTCAGCTTTAATCAACAGGGAGTCATTTTTCTACGGGGGTCATTTTTCTTCACCGTCATTTTTCGCTGTCGAATAATGACCCCCGGTCATTATTCGATGGGGGTCATTATTCATCTTTACACCGTCAATACTCATACTCGTTCATACAATGTCGTATACAGAAATTGGTAAAGGTTCAATGAATTAAAGATAGATGACTGATTTTTTGCACAGTAAAAAAAATCGTCAAAGTTTTTACTCGCCAAATTTTTAAGAGATCGAAGGAAATTGTCAAATCTTTCCTAAATGGCATTGTCATGACCGGCCTATTTTCAAAACTGGCTTATTTTCGAGTAATTTTCAATGCAAGAAATAGGCGGCTTATTTTCAAAACTGGCTTATTATCAAATCCGTCTTACTTTCAAGGTTTTAGGGTATTTCTAGTTTTTATTCATAAAAAAATATAATGAGTACCAGTAATTATATATTTTCAGTCTAAATGTTTAAATAAATTGTGAACACCTTTTAGATCCAGAAAACATTAGTAATTTGGTACTTTCTCTGAAAAGAAACCCAGGGGGGTAGGGGTTACTGTAACTATTATATTTAGCTTGTATGATATTTGGCAGAAATTGATTTTTGAACAAGTTAGCGTAGATTTGATTTAGCAGATATATCTTGATGTTCTTATTTCTGTGTATTTGCAAAACATTCAACATTGTACTTAAATTAGTGGAACTTTCTTTCTGCCAAAAGCCCTAAATGAATACACAGCCAAATGTAAAGTTTACAGTATTTGTCCCTTTTCGACAGTTCTAGTTTTGCTTTCTTTTAGGTGAAATTGCTTTGGTGGTTAGCATTGTAATTGGATTACTTGTAGCAGTTGTCCAATGGATCTTTATCATGTTCTGGAATTGTAAGAAAGGTAAGTAAAATATGTTTTACATTATATTTTAATTTACATATAATAATTATTGTCATACCTTTAAAGGCCGGTACATGTATACACGATGAGATTTGTAGTATAATGCAAGTATTTTAATACTTTAGTATTATAATACTTTCTTGTACACATGGTAATACATATAAGATTGTAAATAAACTATTTATTCCCACGTGTTTTCTGCCATGTTTCTCCCTGTGTCAAAATAATAAAAATGATAATAATAAGCTCTGCTTCAAGCATCTTTCTTGTGGTAGCTTCTGCTATCCATAATAGCGAATTTGCAATATGCATGTTTATTTATTGTTTATGCAAAATGCATAAACTGACTTGACCTTCATATCATAAAAATCTTCAAATTGCTATACCTTCATACTTAATACAAAATGATGAAATGACGATTAATTAACATGTCTCTTTTCAAGATCACCCCCACCCACCCCCAACCCCGAAAACAGTGAAATAAATACCCAAGATATAAAATTTACAACTGAAAAGAAGATCTTATGAGTTTCATTGATAAAATTCAGTTCTGCTGATGTGATTTGATATTTTGCCAGCATTCATTCTTTATTTGTTTAGTCTAAACAAATTATATTTATTATATTTAAAATAAACATTTATTATAGTTAAAATAAATTTATCATTTTTAGCTGTATTAATTAGCATTTTGTGTTTTCTGGTGAATGTACATGTATTACTTGCATTTGAACTATTTCATTCAGTGATGAAGGATATGGAGATTATAACGAACAGTATTCTATATCAAAGTCAATAAAACAGTACAAAATAGGAGCAGAGCAAACGCGGACCTACAGAACATCAGAGGTGGGATCAGGTGCCATGGAGGAGTGAGCACCCCTGTCAACCGGTCACATCTGCTGTGTGCTCTATGTCATGAACGGGAAATAACAGAAAAAATATGTCGTCAATTCAGTGTATAAATAATGGACTAACAATTAGTATGAAAATCATCCGTCAGCATTTGACTTAATGATGAATTGTATTTGCTGACAATGTTAATAATTATTTAACTTTAAATTTCCATTGTTTTTATTCATTGAAAATCCTGTGATCCACTCCCACAGTTCTGTGAAAAACCTCGTCACTATAGTACCTGAAAGATTAAGCAGGCCAGAAGTGTTTATGATTTTGCTAAACTAAATTAAGAATGAAGTTAACCATCCACCCTAAATTCAAAAACCTATCTTTCTATCCAGAAAAAAACACACACAAACCAAAAGGGGGGAAAATGCAACATTTTAATTTAAGCACAAATCTAGAATTTCTATCATAAACAAAATTCTCCTCACATTTTGAATAAGATAAACGACTGGTTTACATTTAAACAAAAAAAAATTGTGGTACACCACTTTTAAAAAAAAGAGAGAGATTCTGATCCCTAAAGAGTAAATAATTTTTCAAAAATTTGTATTTCTGGATTTTAGAATTGTTGGTTTTTAATTTCATAATGTTTAGCCATTTCATCCGCAGACGCTGAACATAGAAAAAAAACTTGGTATGGACTAAAATTGATATATCATCCCAACTGCCCTTTTAGTTTGATAGCATTTCAGTCAAACCTTCCAAAGTCATGACTGGCCTAATCAAGGGACACAATAATTGACATACAGACACCCATGAAAAAAAAAACAATTTGCCAGCTAATGTATGAAATCATGGAGTCAAATATATGTTGAGATTTTATGTTGCCTACAAGCCTCTATTTAATATAAAACCATATAATAAATGATTACAGAGATATGTTGATTTTTAATTTAGGTTATAAGTAATGACGTCAGGACAAAGATACATGTGGTAAAGGATGCATGTGTATAAGAGATGATATGTTACAAAAACATTTTTTCCTTCAGTGATCATTGATCCTGGTTTAAGGTGTAATTTACGTTTTATTAAAGTAATTTTTAGTGTCTCTTAAAACCCCTTTTACATGTACTTTAATTTAATGAAATTTTTATCTAAGAAATTTCTTAAATCTGTGGGAACTTTATTTTCCTGTAAAAATGAGCAAGATGGTTTGCTCACAAAAATTTTATTTTTGAGTATATTTATGTTAAAGATATTTATGAACCAATAACAGGAATCAAAATATGTGAAAATAATGTCTTGTTTATAAAGAGTAAATATCTATCTTGCAAAAATTAAGTGTTATAATCTACAATTAAGGTTATCAAAATGTTTGTGGACTGACGTAATAAAATTTATTCTATGTAGTCAATGCTTACATAATTTGTAAGGAGCATGAAACAATGAGAGCACCTCAATAAAAGACAGAGAATCCCTTTACAAAGAGCATATCAATCCTGATGCAAACTGTGTCAATTC
>NW_026927662.1:0-31713 GCF_032062105.1 Saccostrea cuccullata | reverse complement strand
AGTGTTAGTTATTAAAATGTCACAGGTTTAACATGCAGTTTTTTACTGATAAATTTAAAATAGAAGACAAGAGACCAGAAAAGAAATGTTCAAATACTAGATTATATCTGATAGAAACTTAAAACTGGGAATCAGAAGACTGCATTATGTACATTCCGGTACGACATGTGTTTAATATCGCTGAGTATTATCCGTGGGGCACCGAATGAACTCTTCAATTTGTGTCCCTTATAGACGCAAAAGAGCGACGACTTTTATACTGGGCGACGCGTCTGCCAGTATCATATCGTTATTTTTTGTACTCATGAATGTATAGATGACAAGTATCCTCGGGGACAGACTGTCCACCAGCAGAGATACATGTCCGGTGGTTATCATGAAATACATTGAGATAGCAAACAGTATTCAAGCTCAAAAAGTCCACTATGCTATACTGATTTAGGAGAAGAGCAACCAAGGACCTGTACAGCATCAGCGGTGGATCAGGTGCCACGGAGGAATGAGCATCCCCTGCCGACTGGTCACACCCGCTGTGTGCTCCTTGTCGTGATCGGGAAATAACGGAAACAATTCAGAGTGTAAATAATGACCTAGCAATTAGTATGAAAAACGTCAGTCAGCATTTGACTTAATGATAAATTTTATTTGCTGACAAGATAATTGTATCGATCGAAGAACTTACGAAATGATGACTTTGAACGAGTGATGATATTCTTGATTCATCTAGAGTTAGATAGATTACATGATCAGTACGTACTGGTCCCTGCTGACAAGGCTTCGTCTGTAAGGCTCATTATATAAATTGTATTTTAGAAGAACTTTGATTTAATTCTACAAATGGTAATCCAACTTATATTCATAGTTCCCTTTCTAAGGAAGAAATTCTTCAAAATCATGTCAGTTTTGAATATTTTTAATGCCCCTTTTAATATCCCGAAGAACCAAAATGATTTTGAACTACCATATATATATATATATATATATATATATATATATATATATATATATATATATATATATATATATATTGGATTCCAAAACTTCATTAGAAGTCTTACAAACAAAGATACATTGCGGGTTCCAGCAAATGTTCAACCAGGCCTCTTTCTTTATTCCTCACTAAGATATTGACAGTAATGAAGGAAACATTTCAAGGGTACTGTGCAACAATATATCCAAGAACTGGTGTGAGTCAGATGTGGATATTAAAAAAATCCAAAGAACTTTTGGACAATTTGAAATCACAAGATTTTACCAAAATCAACAGCTTAAAATCTTACGACTTTTCAACTTTATACACAACCATTCCCCACGATGAATTAAAGTCCAGACTTTTTGTTATCAATGACAGCTGCTTTTCAATAAAAATGGAACTCGAAAATTTACTTATCTTGTCATTGGTCATTTGCAAAATCATTTTTTAAACACATTCTGATTGCACACCATTTTTTTTTTATTAAAACACATTCTGATTGCACACAAAAGTACTCTGAAGTTGATATCAAAAAGATTCTCGAGTTTCTGATTGACAATATCTATTTGGTTTTGGAAACCAGGTCTTCCAGCAATCTATTGGAATTCCCATGGGTACCAATTGCGCTCCGATATATGCAGACCTATTTTTGTATTCATATGGAGCAGAATTTGTGCAAATCTTATGCGTGAAAAGAAGAAAACACTTGCTGTTGCCTTCAGTTCAACATTAAGATATATCGACGACGTATTGTCAACAAACAATGATAATTTCCATTCCTTTGTCAATACGATATATCCTGTTGAGCTTGAGATAATAGATATCATAGAGTCTGACACATCTGTTTTATACTTGGATATTTTACTTGAAAAAGACGTAATGGTAATCTAACAATCAAGCTCTATGATAAACGTAATGACTTAACTTTTCTATCGTCATCTTCCCTTACTTATGCAGCAATATACCTTCATCACCTGCATACGGCGTTTATATATCTCATTTGATATATCTCAGTTGATTCGATACGCAAGAGCATGCTCTACGTATGAGCAATTTCTAAAACGAAGTTAATTATTGACAAACAATTTGATGAAATAAGAATATCAAGTCTCGTTTAAAGTCATCATTTCGTAAGTTTTTTGTCGATACAATGACCTTGTCAGCACTTACAATTTATCCTTGAGTCAAATGCTGACTGACGTTTTTTATACTAATTGTTAGTCCATTATTTATACACTGAAATGACGACGGATTTTTCCGTTATTTGTCGATCATGACAAGGAGCACATGGCGGGTGTGACCAGTCTGCAGGGGATGCTCACTCCTCCATGGCACCTGATCCCACCTCCGATGTTTTTGAGATCCATGTTTGTTCTTCTCCTATTTTGTATTGTTTCATGGACTTTGATATTGAATACTCTTCGTTATCTTCATATCCTTCATCAACTTGTTTTTAGAAATTGTTCATATGTAGAGCATGCTCTTCTTTATCGAACCAACTGAGATATATAAACCCGTATGCAATTGATGAAGGTGCTAGTATATTGCTAGCCACCACATAGCTGCAAAAGGAAGGGAAGTTGACAAATGAAAAGTTGAAGTCATCATGTTTGTCATTAAGCTTGGTTGTTAGATTACCATTAATGTCTTTTTCAAGTAAAATATCTAGATATAAAACAGATTGATGTGTCAGACTCTATATGGTATCTTTTATTTCAAGCTCACTGGGATATATCGTGTCGAAATAACAATGGAAATAACCATTATTAATTGACAATGCGTTGTGGATAATCTAAATGTCGAGCTGAATGCCACAGCAAGAGTTTTTATTTTTGACGTATAAGATTTTGAACAAATTCTGCTTCATTAGTCTAATGCATTCTAAAGGGAAAGTCTGCTTCCTGATGAAGTCAAGGCTTGCACGTACTATTTGATAAATGTTTACATTATTTACATTATACCGTGTTTGAACATCTAAGAAGACTAGAAGTTTCTAAGTACCTATCCATGTATCATCAATATTTAACTGTCCAGTGCATAGTCTGTAATCTGTCATTAATTTATAATTAGACACCCCCCCCCCCTCCCACAAACTCCCCTGAATTGCAACCTTGTTAAGAATTGACAAGCAGCCATTTCCGATCTAGTTTTAAGAAATAACTTTTATATCAAATAAATCAACAGTATACAGATCTAATTCTGTCTTTTATGTCTTTTCAGATATTTAGACTGTGCATTGGTGTGAAATTTTAACATACATGTATGTTAAAATTTCACACCAACTTCCGAGTTTCAGGAAAATTCCTGTATAAAGTTTAAAATTCTACTATGTTAATACTTCACACTACCTACATAGTATAATTAATAATTTTCCTGAAACTCAGAAGTTGATGTGTATATTAGATTAAGTATATGTTTATAAGAGGTGGAGATAAAAACAGGGATCAATCTGGTAAATCCATGAACACATCGAATCTGATCGAACATGGCAAAATTTAACACGGACTCTTGAAAGATCAAAGATAGCATCAAGTTCCCGAGAGGAAAACGCCCCCATTGTTGATCAGTTGACGCAGTTTAGCTGTAAGTTGACCATTCTCGTTTAAAATCAGAAAAAATCCAAATATGAAACATGACGCATACCAACCCAATCTCAGGTGCAATTAGCCTTGTATTCGCAGAATTCTGCATTAACCGTTGTCCCTTAATGATAATCTGCTTGACATTCTGTATTGTATATTTCTCGTCGCTTTTTGAACACATTCAATTAAAATATATTTAAAGAATTTTATCTAAGATGGAATTTCCAATCTAAATTTAGAATTAAAAAACTTAAACACTTGCATAAACATTAAGTCTTGTCTGCTCAGATAAAATATAATATAGGGACATGTAGATCCTCGAAACGTAAGTTAAATTGTATTAAACGTCTAATGAATTTTTTGTTGAAAAATTTGCCTTAGAAAGTTTTTATTAACATTTATAAAAAATGGATCTGTTTATTATGATCCATAGAGTTCAGTCAAAAACTGGAACTAGGAAGTGGACTTTATTTGCATTTTTATTCAAAAAGCTTTATTAAGCATTGTGCTAGCTTTAACAATGAAAATTTCGCGAGTAAAGTATTACTATATATCTAAAGACGACCTAACATTGTGAACACATTATCTAAAGTCATAGCTGCAGATCTGTAGCGTTATGGTTTTATATATTTGTCTTTGACCATAACGCTACAGATCCCGTAGTACAAAAAAGGTGCAATTTACGGCGCAATATTTTTTGCGCTCTTTTGGGGAGAATTTCTCCACTTCCTAGCCTTGGTCAATCAATTGCCTTTCACGTTCCAATTCTAGACACATTCTGTAGCCAATATGTATAGTTTATCCACCTCCCAACCATTTATCGTTGTCTCTACAGGCAATAAACTCGCTGGATATGAATTTTCAGTAATCTAACAAATAATTTTAATTAAGCGAGTTTATCACTTGTAGAGACGACTATAAAGGGTTGGGAGATGGATAAAATATACAGATTAATTAAATAATGTGTCTAGAATTAGGGGTTGAAAGGTAGTTGATTGAACGATGCTGGAAAGTGGAGAAATTCTCCCCAAAAGAGCGCAAAAAATATTGCGCCGTAAATTGCACCTTTTTTGCACTACGGGATCTGTAGCGTTATGGTCAAAGACAAATATATAAAACCATAACGCTACAGATCTGCAGCTACTAAAGTCATATAACATGGAAAAACAAAAACAGATGCATTGTACGCAATGTTGTGCATTGTAGTATAAAGTATAATTGTGTGCCAAATTAGATTGAAATCGAACTAAAACTGTAGCACATAAAATATATATCGGTTGTTACTTTCATACGCTTGTATTATAAAAACAACTCTTCGTTTTGTAGGAATAAACTAGGTTCATGTAGTTTATTTAAGAGAACTTGTTACTCTGAGACATGTAACATGTATCAAAAGTAAAATAAGGCAAAACATTCTTTTGCTTGCAAGCCAAGGGCCTGTTCTTGCTTTTAAGAATATAAATGGGTTGTTTCGATAGAATAGTACCAGGCATACGATAGTGTGATTCTTAATATAACAAAATTAAAATTCCAAGAATTTCATTAAAAAAGGAACTGATTGATATGCTGTTTGGCGAAATAAAAACTTTTAGCTATACTTGGGATCATAACAATGCTTGAGTTTAAATCATATTTCAAATTACAGAACTCGGCAACCAATTTAACCTTTTCATGCCCGATTTTACAATACTGCATTGTAGATACTTGGCGTAATATCTAATTTGATTATTTTCATCTTGTACTGCGATTTTATAACAAAAGGTAAAGATAACAAGATTATAAGTCCAGTTAACATAACGAATCGCGAACGGGGCAAAAGCACAGGCAACTGAAAAAATAGAGTTGGATCTGGTAACTAACTAGGAGGAGTAAGCACCCTCTGTTGTCCGGTCTGTGAGTCCTTTGTGTTGTATAAATGCTATGATCTGACAAATGGAATCAAAAATCGGCACAACCATAGGTTGTATTTACATAAAAAGTAATTATAAAAATCGTATAGAATTTGCAATAAACCTTTTACCTAAAGCGCCTCCAAACTGCAATAGTGTAGCCTTCTCGGATATACATATACAAAAAGAAATGAAGAGGTCAACATTATTGTAGTTAGTGAACTATATAGACTATACAACAGACAATAAAGAGAAGTGTTTTGAGATAATGAACAGTATTTAAGGTCAAGAAATCCATTTAACAATATAAAATTAAGGCAGAGCAACATGACCTCCAAAACATCAGAGGTGGGATCAGGTGCCATGGAGGATTGAACATCCCCTACCAACCAGTTACACCCGCCGTGTGCTCCTTGTCGTGATCGGGAAATAACGGATAAAAACGTCGTCAATTCAGTGTGAATATAATGGCCTAATCATTAGTATGAAAAACGTCAGTATCAGTCAGCATTTGACTTAATGATAAATTGTATTTGCTGACAAGGTCATTTATCGACAATATAACTTGCAAAATGATGTCTTTAAACGAGACTGCTGATATTCTTGTTTCATCAACTTGTTTGTCAATAATTTACCTCATTCTAGAAATTATTCATACGTAGAGGATGCTCTCGCGTATCGAATCAGCTGAGAGATATAAACCCCGTATGCGGGAAATGATGGTATATTACTTATAATATTGGAAGTTGACGATTGGAAATTAAAGTCACTACGTTTGTCAAAGAGCTTGGTTGTTAGATTACCATTAACTTCTTCCTTGTAAATAATTTGAAATTCAGCGCAATATAGTTTTGATTCAGGAAAAGCATACACACGTTTGCTACAGTAGTAGTATGTCTGCTTTAGTTATTTTTTTAAAGGGACATGGACACAGTTTCAGCTATAAATTTTCAAATTTGTTTTTCATTTTTTTAATGTTAACAAATACTTAACTAAGGTATTTTTAATGATTATCAAAAAAATTGAATTTCAGTTGTCGAGGAACAAGACAGATTTAGAGGTCCATACCTTTGTGATGTAGACAAAGCCCGTGTCATGTTTTTGTTTAAATAGGTTAAATAAACTATTATATATGTTCGTTCAAAGCAGATTTTTTCAATAAAGGAGTTAATTCTAAATATGATTAGTCAGTTCCTAGTGATTTGCTGAATCTCATTTTCTTATAAATACTATATTTTCTATGCGTAAACAAAAACAAGACACGAGCTTTGTTTACATTATTAAGAATTTTTCAGTTCTGTATCTCCTTTGTAAATCAACAAAATTTAATGTTCACATTTTTTCTGATCATTTGAATTGCCTTAATTAGGAATTGTAAACATTAAAATTGGTTTTAAAAAATCAGTTGAAACTGTGTATAAGTCCCTTTAACGAAAGATATTGTTTTTTGGATGTGCAGTCACGTCACTTTACAATAATTTTGACCCAGATTAAGAGTGTCAGCATGATCTGCTGAAAGGTTTAAATGTTATGAAATTCAAATATATGTATGGAACAATCGGCACACAGCCAAATCTGAGCCTATTTCAATGTGTTTGTTCTACCTGAGTGAGCAGACCCACAAAGAAAACATCTCATGTATTGCTTAAATCAAAATCTCACATCTCCTTCGTGAGCTCTTAAAGCTTGACGTTTTTGTGTGGAAAAACCTGAGGGGAAATCCCCGAAAAGAAAAGAAAGTTGTACATTCCACACATTTGAATACCATACAATGTATATGAGGTTCATCTGCGTAGATTACTGTAATATGACCAGCTATTTTTTAAATACATGTACACCTTGTTTATCTGCAAAATATATTTCAACCGAAAAAGACGATAAAGACCACACGGGAGAATAAAGTTGAACTAAATACATTTATTCATAAATATATACTTTATTTTCAATTACTTAGTATTATTGTATCGCTTTTTCTGGAGGGTAAATTATAAAGAGCTAATTAAGAAAATCTGTGTCACCTGCTTAATGAAAAAAGAAGAGCTTGCTCGTAACTACGGAAGGGGGGGGGGGGGGTTAAAGGGAAAGGGGCGAAGAGGGATGGGCGAGCCATAGGGAGTAATTGCAAAACATTTCATTGCAAAAACTCAAGATCTTCTAGAGATATCGCCGGAAATAAAAGTTTCACTCACACATATACACACAGAGTATATCAATTCACGACTTTGACCTTTGACCGCAAAATATAAGAGGTCATCCTAAGGGCATAGGAAGTTGTGGTATAAAATTCTACTTCAAAAGCTCAGAGGCTTCTCGAATTATTGCGCGGAAACCAAAGTGTTAAAACAAGAATTTATGACTTGAACCTTTGACCTTTTGACCACAAAATCTTTTTTGAAGATCGAATTTTACATTCCCCACTTTTAGTAAAAGCGGGAGATAAAAATGTGGTGATGGTAGGGGAGGGAGTTTCATCATCCAGGTATTCGTATATGAATAAATTGATAAAATTTTTAATTGCAGATAATTAAAAGAAAGCATGGCTGATAACAATAAAGATTATGACTATGCGTACGAGTATCCTGAGATAGAAGATCCGTTTGCCAGCGTAGAGACTTGCAGACAAACGGACAAACCAGAACCACAGATATTACAAAGTCTGATCTCTAAAGAAAATGGTAAGTGATGAAAACCCGACTATTACATGAAATATTCTTGAATATTAGTAAACGAACAAGTTGAAGAATTTAAAATAATAGAATCGTAAAGAAAAAATCAGTCAGTAAATTGATATATGATTTTAATCGTTATGAGAGAAAAAGAAATGCATGCAGATGGAGTATAAAATTCCCTTGCAGTGAAATTGGATTGAAAGTTCATTGACAAGTCGAAACAATACTGGAATTTAACTTTTCTTATATTTGTATCAATTAGGCATTTAATTTTTTTCCTATTCATTAATCACCCTTAAACAACATAAATCTTGTAGGAAGCATCAAAGATTTGACCGCCGATGGCTTTATTTCATTTCTGGAAAACAATCAGGGAGCAACAGAAAAAGACTCTCTGAGATTTGCAGAGACACTATTAGTGCCAAAACTTCAAAAATCCAAAGACATTATGTCGCTTTCACATCTGCTCTCTATTGACGAAAGTAAATTTCAGAATTGTGTTTTGAGATCTCTTCAGAAATTATTAATGGAGGTAGATCTTAATGAATTTTCAGTGGAAGTCATTCAGGTCTGTCTTAAAAGCGTTGCACAACTTTTACAATATTCCCAAGAGGAAGATTCTCTCCAAAAGATTGTAATGACAGTTCCAACTGTGCTTCGAAGTTGTGCGATAGCTGTAATGCTCCACTGCTGCTACAGAAAGGTAAAGAAAACGGTGTTCAACAACATGAGTAAGAGTTGTGAAACAATAGAAAAAGTGTGGAAAACTGCGATTTCTGGAAAAAGGATAAAAAAGGAGGAACCATTAAATTACCAGATGGTTCAGGGAGGTTTGGCTTTGGCGGCAAACATGGGGAAGTTTAAGTATGGGACACATTTAAAGGGTGTTTTTCAAAGTGTGGACGATTCTTTTACATCCTCAGAGCATGATATGTCACTCGTGAAGATTGGAAGTAGTGGGTCTGTTGTTGACCAATATATTGTTATTCTGGGAATCTTAACAAAGGTAAGAAAGAAGTGTTTAAACAATCATCATTATAATTGTCAAAGGAAGCTGACTGAAAATTACTTATTTTTTCTAGATGACAAGCAATCCACGACAAATGTGCGAGAGGTTCATTAGTTTTTTGCATCCAATACTTCATCAAAAATATATTGATAAGAAAAGGACAGATCCTGAATTCAAGCAACTTGGACATCTTGTTATTTGTGGCATAGCATTTATAGCAAGAAAATGTATGTATATTGTATGACAGTTCATCATTCATACCTTAAATGACTGAATGAGCCAGTACAGACGTCAGTTGTTATGTAGGCTAATGTAACAAAGTGTAATTTATGTCTGTTTTGTTGTAGTTTCTCAGATAGAAACAGAGAGTTTTCACGATATCATTGATGTTTTTGCACATGACCAACAACTTATCCCCGAAGAAATGTCTGACCTTCTGTTGTCCATAAACGCTAAAGTAGCACAACCATTTATCTCTAGCTTGAATCTCTCCGAGGGAACAATGAATCAGCTAGCCGAGTCCTATATTGCAAGAGCAATTCCAGGGCTAGTCGTTCATAACCAAAATCGAAGGAATCTTCCAAAACTGTCAGATCAGTCTCATTGGATGGTATCCGGAGGTCGACTGTTTAAAAACTCAGTGCGTATAGCAATAAAAGTACCAGGAATATCGGGTATTCAAATTCAGAATTGTAAGAATTCGATCGAAAGTAACCAGTTAGTGAATGAATTTGATGTATTGAGGACAATACACGGAGGTAAAACTGCGAATATTGTGAAACTGTGGGCCTTCAACCCTCAACCAAGTCCATTACCGTTTTACGTCATTGAAAGTTTTCAGAAATTCCTTCTCGATGGACTTCTGCATGCAAGAAATCATCAAAAATTCCTTTCTGAGGATTGGATGAACGACCGACTTTTGGACATTGGAAGTGCCATCAATTTTCTTCATCAGAAGAAAATTATACACAGGGATATTACCATTAATTCTTTTGCAATAAGGGAATACCCATCTCATGGACACGAAAAAGCTGTCCTCTGTAGTCTTCAGATGGCCTGCTCTAATGACGACGAAGCATCAGCCAAAACGGGGCATATAGCAGGTCGGTAATAAAACGTTTCATGGTCCTTTTTCGGTTTGCAATTTTTTTTTCTCTGTGTGTCTGTTTTTAAAAGACATTTAAATGATTTCATTTATTTTATCAGATATTCATGGAGAAAACATACCCACCAGGTGGTCAGCCCCAGAATCACTTTGGGAAGATAAATACGATGTTTATACTGATATTTGGATGATTGGTCACGTGATCCACTCACTGTTCAAGCCATACACAGAGTTGTACAGTGAGACAACAGATGACATCATGGCTAAAGTCGTCTCCTGTGGACTGAAACCTTATAAATGGCCATGTGTTCCCCTTCCTTACCACAAACTGGCCACTGACTGTCTGCACTTTGACAGAGGAAAAAGAATACATATTGATATAATGCGTCAAAGGTTAAAAGAAATAAGAAAGAAACAAGAACATTCACGAAAGTCTTGTAAGTGCTTTTATAATTTCATTGCCATTCTAAACATTTAACTCACTGGATGACGAAATCTCAAATTTGCGCGAAAAATAAACTGGAATTCTTGTTTTCCAATATTCATGATTCCGATAAGAAATGATCAATTTGAAATCCTTCTTCTATTTTTACAAACCTGCTACATATGAGATTTCACTAAGAAACATAGTTGTTTACACAAGGTTGGGGTTTCGGAAAATGGCTTTCTGTGACAATCAATCATTAAAACGATAAAACCTGCTACTAAAGAAGAAGTATTGGTTCTTCTTGCCTCTCCCCAGAGGAGTTTTAATCTCACCAGAAACTTTTTTGTGTTCTTTGCAGATTACGAGCATGAGCTACCCAAGATTTCAGATCAGCAAACTGAAAGACAACATAAACCCGTACAGGTTAGGAGAGAGAGAGAGAAAGAGAGAGAGAGTTCTAGGTGAAGATTTTTGGTATATTCATCTATAATACACAAAGAACATTTCTTCTTCTTTATAGGGAATTCCACTGATGGTGAAGAAAATGAAGGAATTGACGGAAAGTAAGATAAATTATGTTAATGTAATAATAACAAAATTAATCCAGCATATTATAAAATAAATTTTGTAAATCTGATGTAGATGGAGATAAGAGAAAAAGCTACTTTGAAATAAAAAAGCGGGTTCCAACCAGTCCTAATCCCGACTACGCACCTCTTGTCATGACGTTAGGTAAGGGGGACCTTCTATCTCCAGATGAACCAAAAATTAGCATAAAGGTAAGAGTTAATGCATATCGCGCTCGAAATGTTAAGATAAAAATACTTATTTTGTGTAAGTTTAATGCTAGTATATGAGACCTCAAGAATACACGAATTGCTTCTTACAAAGCATGAATACATTTTGATTGCTTACCAACATATGACTACATGTGCATGTAGAGCTCTGAATTAAATCTAAGGAAATTAAAATCTTTGTTTTATTCTTAGCAAAAAATATATAATTAACTAGAGCAAAGCTCGTTGCAAAGCAACGAGTAGGTCTTCCGTCGTGTCTGACCGGAAGTAGCTTTCATATTTAACAAAAATGAGTAAAAACGCCCAAAAATGGCTTGATTCATCTAAAGCTAAGTTAATTAATGCAAATATAAGCCATTTTTGCTACTTCCGGTTCGATCGGAAGTGACGACGACGGACGGAAAATTAATCTTTAAGATCCAGAGACATATGTTTACTAAAAACTTGTCAATAACGTCAAAAATACGCGTTTTTCGACTACTTCCGGTTTGGCCGGAAGTGACGACGCCGGACGTATTTTGACAATTTAGATTAAGCTTGGCATTTCAAACAACTTTGCTTCTTTGATGTATTACAAATTCTCAATACTTTTTGAGATATAAAGGAAAAACTTTCGGCCCCTCTAGGCCCTTAATTTTAGGGGTCAGCCCTTTTTCCGAGATATCATTTGAAAAGATCTTCTAATTCTGCACGAATTATGTTCTATATATTTTAACAAAATATTTTTAGTTTAGAAAATAATAAGCAAAATATGAGTAATTTTTGGCTCTTCTTCGCGTTCTAATTTTTGACCCCTATATAGCGCCATTTTGAATAGAGAAATCGAAAAACAAAAACCGATGTGCACAACTTCAATCCTTCTATTATCTAAAATCAGTAGAGTTTCTGCTCCAGCTTTAGCCGTCTCTGAGCCTTTGTCTGGAAACGAAAGCCTATAAATTTTCGTTTAAAGGGAAATAACTCAAAACCGGAAGTGACTTTTTAAAATTTTCAACAGCATTCTGATAGAGTTTAGTAACTTCTAGTATCTCTGAAAATTTGAGCGAAATCAATTGAGAAATGAGTGAGATATGAGGCTTCAAAGTTGGCGTCTAGGAAGTAGAAGAAAAAAAAAAAGAATAACTAGAGCAAAGCTCGTTGCAAAGCAACGAGTGGGTCTTCCTTCCTAGCGATAAGCAAAAGATTAAATGTTTCTGTCTAGATTGTCAACTTTGCTAACATTCTCTTTTTCGATTTGTCTCAGAAACCCTTACTTGAATTCTTTAATTTGGTGTGAGCATGAGGTCTAAAGGGTACTCTCTCTAACAGCATTCTTGAAATCGTATCCACAACAGTTTAACTTCCAATATTATGACTTTTGATATCGGATATATCATGTTTGTGAAACGTGTCATACTACAGAAACATAAGTGTTTTGCTACATTACCATCTTAAAAATGGCTTTAAAATCATTTAATATACAATATAACTAGGTAAATAAAATAAACAAATTATATAATAATTCAAAAAATCCAAATGTATTTACAATAATGATGAACAATCTTCATTAGTTGCAATCAGTAAGTAGAACAATACTTTTATAATAAACGCACAGAAATGTGTTGTGTATGTTTCGAATTTGCAGCTTTCCACTAGCAACTGGTGGTACCTCAATAGGAGTGTAAAATTCTCTGAAAGGTATATTGTAAACATATTACATATGGCTGTGTATTCTTTTTTAGCGGCTTTGGCGGAATGCAGCAATCACTAAATCAAGTACAAAGCTAAAAGTCTTGTACATAAACATAAATAAGAATATCTACGCTAACTTATTCAAAAGTCAATTTCCACCAAATATTGTACAAGCTAAATATTATACATTTACAGCATTAAAGAAACAAATCTCTTTGAAGGTATTGCCCTGCATAAGAACAATTTGAATCCCCTACACTAAGGATGCTCTGTGCCAAGTTTCACTTTGGTTCTGGAAAATGATATTGTGAAATTTTAGACAATGATGATAATGGATAAAATTATGTTTTTAAAAAATTTACTGGTTCCTTTAGCTCAGATGGGCTAATAAATATGCAACAGGCACAGTTTTGCAGTTGACATTGAAATGCGACTGGACATCTCTTCAATCTTGTTTTAGAAAACTACATGTACATGCCCTATGTACTGAATTCCTTTGAATCATACACATGTTTATGCCTTTAATTAGTTGTATGTGCCAAAATAACAATTTTTTTTACATTATACTGTAAAAAATACACATACATGTATTACAAGATCTTCTAATCCTGCTGAAGACAGAGGATCTATCTTAATCATTAGAATAAGTAAGTCTAAACTTTGAAAGGGAAGACCTTAATAAAGAGGTCAACATGCTACACAAACAAAATATTATTATATTTAAAAATAACATTTATTCCAATGTAATTACTGGTACATGTATTTCTGTTACAAAAACTATTTCACTAGAAAAACTGAGAGCAATTGATATGTTCATATTTGTGGATTTATGTTGTCAAATCAAAATTTAAAAATGATACACAGTGTGTTTAAAAATTGTCTTCACAAACCAAAACTTGACTTATTTTCACTATGCTGTTTATTCCATGTCACATCCAAACAGATGATCTTCTGGCAAATCATGGTCATGCTTGGTATCAAAATTCAGTCTTCAGATGAGTCACACCTATCCAAAAGAAATTGAAATTTTTTAATCTATAATTCTTTTACTAATAAAAAGTGCAATTCATGAGATTATAAATTAGATTATCAAATTGAGAGATAAGATATTGTCACATTTTCTGTGTATAATTTGTAAATTTTAATGTACTCTTTCATCAATTAAAAGAAGTTTACACCAATTAAGGCAGTCATTTATGCTATTCCCTAATAAGACAACATACAAGTGCAAAGTAATCATGCACTAGTGGGTTTAGGATAATGTGCTAGAGTATTTATGACAACATACTAGCACGATGTGACAATGTGCTAGCATGTACGTCAGTGATAATATGCCAGCACACTGAATCCAACATGCAGTGAAGCTAACACTCAACAGATTGTTTAAAGTTGTGTTTGCATGATATTTTGTTTTGTGTTAACACAGCAGCGTGTTGTTTAAAGCTGCATTGGAGTGGCAGTCTGTTGAAATTAACATGCTAACACACTGCAACTTCACATCATTGGAACACCATAATTTTAAAACTGACAAACCAATATCTTATGATTACTAACTAGGTAATTGCAACTGTAAATGCTGATTTCATGGTGACAATAATACCGGTAATTCACTGTATATCTGAGAACTGATCAATTATAATAAGGCGTGTCCAGATAGGGCCACTTGCTAAAGCTCAATAGCACTTTCATAAAAGCGTGCCATCTTACCGACACAAAAGACGCCATTAGGCTATCACACAGCTCGCCATCACAACACTGAAAAACACTTTCGCACTAACACAAGTTCGCACCACACGCTGTCACACTAACACACAACACACTGTCACGCTAATACAATTTCACACAACAAAATATCAGGCTAACACGAGTTCACACAACACACTATCATGCTAACACGAATTCACAAACACGCTGTCTCGCTAACACAAGTTCACACAACACGCTGTCTCGCTAACACAAGTTTTACACAACACGCAGTCTCGCTAATACGAGTTCATACAACACACTGTCTAGCTAACAAAAGTACACGCAACACACTGTCACGCTTAGATGAATTCACACAACACACTGTAACGCTAACATGAGTTTACACAACACGCAGTCTCACTAACACGCGTTTACACAATACACTGTCATGCTAACACGAGTTTACACAATACACTGTCACGCTAACACAAATTCACAAAACAGGCTGTCTCACTATTCACTAACACAAGTTCGCACCAAATGCTGTTGCGATAACACACTGTCATCCTAATACCATTTCACACAACACACTGTCATTCTAATACCATTTCACACAACACACTGTCAGGCTAACACGAGTTCACACAACACACTGTCACGCTAACACGAATTCTCAAAACAGGCTGTCTCACTATTCACTAACACAAGTTCGCACCAAACGCTGTTGCGATAACACACTGTCATCCTAATACCATTTCACACAACACACTGTCATCCTAATACCATTTCACACAACACACTGTCAGGCTAACACGAGTTCACACAACACACTGTCACGCTAACACAAATTCAAAAAACATGCAATATCGCTAACACGAGTTCACATAACACGCAGTCTGGCTAACACGAGTTCACACAATATCCAATTTTGCTAACACGAGTTCACACAACACACTATCTCTCTAACACCAGTTCACACGACAAATTTTCAGGATAACAAGTTCACACAACACACTGTCACGCTAACACGAATTCACACAACATGCTGTCTCGTTAATAAGAATACACACAACACGCTGTCTCGCTAACATGAGTTTACACAACACGCAGTCTCGCTAACACGAGTTTACACAACACGCAGTCTCACTAACACCAGTTTACACAACACGAAGTCTCGCTAATACGAGTTCAATCAACACTCTGTCTAGCTAACACGAGTTTACACAACACACTGTCACACTTACACTTTATACACGATTTTACACAACACGCTGTCCCGCTAACACGAGTTTACGCAACACATTGTCAAGCTAACAAGAATTCACACAACCCACTGTCAGGCTAACACAATTAAGTTCACAAAACACACTGCCTTGCTAACACAAATTCATACAACACACTGTCTCGCTAACACAAGTTCACACAACACACTCACATTGCTGAGTTTAAAGTAAAGGTCTACCCTAATTTGAAGAGGTTTAAAACTAACATATCTCTATATTAGTAAAAAGCCTCAAATTTAAGACAAAAACATTTATGCAGTAATGTTCCTTAACATGCATCTGGCATATAAAATGAATGAGACCTTAAAAACCTCACAGTACATGTTTACTTAGCTAATTAAAGGTCTAAATTGATGCTATTCAACAATATATATCAACATCTCTAAGTATGTGAATGAGTGAAATTCTCAAATAAATATTATAAATCAAAGTATCAATAAGAAGCTGAACCTTACGTTGCAGGTTCCAATCCCATTGCTAAATGCTTTAGACAGGTTACTCCTATGAGACTGCATAAACCAAGATTCTGTGTCACGGTAGGTGTTAGCACAAAATGGATCTCATACTTCTTAAAGGCAATAAGTGCTGAGTACAAGTCTATATTTGCAGCTAATACCATCCCAAGTGGTGGCACCATGAAATGACTGAAAAATGTATGATTAAGGCAAATAAACAAACATTAAACCATTACAGCAGTCTTATCAAACAAAAATGCAAACTTTCTATTATTTCAATTTTTTTAAACAAATTTCTTTTGCAATTTAACTGAGCAATATTTGTTCTTTTTTTGTCAGTAAAGTATGATATTAAATAATTAAGACTTTTTGAGAACATCTATTTATAGCGAGTCCAGACAGCAGCACAAATCCCTGCCCATAATGCGAGCTCTTATGATAACACCTTGGCAAAAGAAGATTGTGAGCAGTATACTTTGGACACACAGTGCTTAGCTTCTTTAACATGTTTAAGCTACATTCAAAATTCATTTCTATTTAATTTGAATTAGATATCCTTACTCATGTTCACATGGAGCTAATGGGAAGTAATTTAACGAGCAGTGAATTCATTCGAATTAAACATTTGAATAAACTCTCAGTGTGAACATTGAGCATGGATGCACCAAATGTCAAATGCGGCTTGACAAGCACAATCTAAATTAAAACTAAATAAGTATCTGCCCTCACCCTTACAGTCACACTGTCAATATATATTTAGTTGAATATATTCTGTAACATTAAGTGCAGTTTGAATTATAGAGTATGATCACTATGATAGATAGTAGGACTGTTGAAATTACATCCTCAAATTTAATAAAAATAAAATATAAAGCTGTGGGGATTTACAAGGCAAACAGAGAGCGTCTGAACTGTAAAACAGATAATATATCGGTGTGTCTGTGTATTTCTAATAACATCAATGTACGTCACTGTCATGTAATCAGTAGTGTAAATTTTAAGTAATAAAAATATTCTAACCTTCATTCCAATGGTCCAAGCCAATCATACATTAAAATGTCGCCGTCAGCTCTTTCATCACTCGATACAATTATCACTGGGGAATCCGAAGCAGAGTCAAGAGTGTTCATCCTTGTTAATGTGACAGTCAGAATTTCCTCGTAAACAATTCACACAAGATTCTTAGAATATATGAATCGGGATAATTCTGCTTAGAATAGATAGTTTTCGATTGACCAAGAGTTACTTCCCGTTGGCCGCCATACTGGAGGTCCAAATGCTCATATTCCTTCACTGTTCAACCAATTTAAAATTTTTATATTTGCTATTTTCAATTAGAAATCATTATTTTTGTGAAGTATATAAATTTTTGGAAGCCTCCTTTATTTAAAAAAAATTATTTGATAAAAATTTTCCACCAAATATTTCTGATATATTTTCTTAAACTTGGTTAGACAAAGAGGGAAAATCACTGAGTCGACCTCCAATATGGCGGCCAACGGGAGGTAACTTTCGCTAAATTCAGGCCTATCGAAAACTATCTATAATGTTCCAGAGAAGTGACAAAGTACTTCGTAGCTCCAGATTAAATGAGTGTGCATGTCTACAAGCGGATTCTTTGTGAGAAAATGTTCAATTTCACAAATCATTCTATTTTCAGTTTGTAAACCATGACAAACATGTGTCCGACGTCGACTCGAAGGGGCACACTAAAAACGGGATATACTAGAGACCTGATATTTACCTGACGTTTTAATTTTTAATTAAATGGTAATATTGAGTATTTTAAATTACTTATGTACAGACTTTATGACTTCGAGGCATATGCTATACAAAAATTCAATTGTTTGGAACATTTACAGACAAATTTGAATCAGGTCAAATAAGTGTTTAGTACATCGCGTCTTTAGTACCTTCCTATTTCCCACAATGCCGCGCGTTGTTTACAAACAAGCGCGAAAAAATCCTCTAAACTAGGTACTATTTATTGTTGTGTACATCATCACATTTTAAAATTATTTGAATAAAAAGAAAACAAAGAAACACCGAATCAAAACTATATCTTTTAGATGCATCAACTAAAAATGTGCACATGTATGCAGTAAAGGCTTGGCTGGCTATAGTAGACAACTTGTTCCTGAAAGGTTTCTCACATACATGTACTTGTTTTATATAAAAACAATTAAATATAGCTGGAAGTTTATTTCTTTTTATATCAAATGACAAGATTTTATAAGTTCGAAATTATTTCAGTCAAACTTTTTCATAATATACCAATATTTTTAGCTATCAGAAAAAACGTGTATGAGCTATTAACCCCTAATTATAGGGGCCAGCCCCTTTTCATTAATCTAATATGAAAGCTCTCGTAATTACACACAACTTTTGTTATATATTTCTTACCAAATTATTCTCGGTTCAAAAGTTATTACACAAAAAGTAGCAAAAATTCAAGAAAAAAAATTACTAAAATTTGCCGTTTTATAGCTTCCAAACTTTAGAAAATCAGCTCATAATTTTATCGTTCTGCACATCTACAATGTATTGGCTACAAGTTCTCCAACTTTCGTGTAAATATCCTACGTCGTTCTTGAGATTTTTAGTGGAAACGAGACATCAAAATTATCAATTAAAGGGCAATAACTCACAATTAAAGGCATGCATCAAAAAATTGAAAACAGGTGTAAATAGGTTTAATTACAAGGTATCTAACCTGAAAGTTTCATAAAAATCAGTCCAAAGGTCTTTGAGAAATCGCCTGTCAAAAATCGAGCGGGAAAAAAAAAATAAAATAATAATAAGAAACAGTAGAATAACAGTAGGGTCTTCCGAAGGAAGCGGAAGACCCTAATAATCTTTACCAACAGAATCAGTAGAAGGTCTTCCGTTGGAAACGGAAGACCTTAATTACAGTATTAAAAAAATATTGATTTGTTTAAAAATTTCCAAGGTTTGAAAAGATGCTTAATATTCTTTTATTCATGAATTATAGTTTTTTTTTTAATTAACCTTTTGATCATATTGATGATTTCATTTTATAAAATATAGATAAAAGCATTGAATAGCTGTGATTGTTCTTAGAATGAAAATGCTGCAATTGTAGAGATTTGAACTTGAAGTAGAGGAAGAAGTAACTGTCGACTTTCATGACAAAATATTCCCAAAAATGAGTCCAGATTTTGGAGAGAAAATGTGCATGCAATGGCCACCAGTGAAGCATTCCTTTACCACTCAGGGAGTCAAAGTAATATTGGTAAGGGATTTAGCTTTATTTAAGGGATTTCAAGGTCTCAAAGCAAAAGGGTTTTTTTCAATTTACAACCTACAAAATTGTTTGTATAGAAATACAGTTTCCCAGCAGCTAGGAACATCATGGATTTAGTTCCATTATACGTCAACAACGCACATGGAGAGGAAAATTATCACCTCCGAATTATACATCAAGTCGCGTGTCTGGTGAAAAGGATGCATGAAAAACGTTGGCTATTGGTCGATATAACTGGAAAGAGCATTTATATCCAAGAGGAAAACGGTTTAAAGGTAGTTCTGACTCATACAATTTGTTACTTATTACACATATGTATACACTAGTCGAGACAGAAAAGTTTTAGAAATTGAACTTTTACTTAACAGAGTTATGATAATATAAATTTGAAATTTGCAAAGAAACTTTTGCTAATTTTTAGAAGAAGAGTGTATTTTGATGAAATATGGAGATAACAAACAGTAAACAAGCTAAAAAAGTCCATTGAAATAATACAAATATAGCAGAGTAAACACAGACCTCTTTAACAGCAGAGGTGGGATTAGGTGCCACGGAAGAAAGCTTCCCTTGTAACTACTGTGTGATTTTTTGTTCATTTACTAGTATGATAAACGCCAGTCAGCATACAATTTACAATAGATTCGATAAATTGTATTTGCTGACAAGGTCGTTGTATTGATAATAAAATTTGCAAGGTTATGTTTTCAACTATTCAATTGTATCATGTTTTTATACGGAAAAGTTTGGAAGTAGTCATTCCCAATATTCTGATTGTATACACAAGTACTCAGAAGTTGACATAAAAAAGATGCTTGATTTCTTACTGACAGTATCTATGTTATTTTTGGAGACCAGGTCTTCCAACAATCTATTGGAATTTCCATGGGTACCAACTGCACCCCGTTATTAGCAGACCTATTTTTCTATTCATATAAAGCAGAGTTTGCCAAAATCTAATGCATGAAAAGAAAAAACTCTTCCCTTGGCCTTCAACTCGATATTTAGATATATCGACGACGTATTGTCAATAAGCATTAGTTATCTTCATTCTTATGTCGATACGATATATCCCGGTGAACTTGAAATAAAAGATACCACAGAGTCTGTATGCAGCAATATACCTTAATTACCGGAGTTTATAACTCAGTTGATTCGATACGCACGAGCATGCTCCACGTATGTACGATTTCTAAACAAAGTAAATCGTTGACAAACAATTGATGAAACAAAAATAGCAGTCTCAGTTAAAGTCATCATTACGTAAGTTCTATGGTCGATACAATGACCTTGTCAGCAAATACAATTCATCATAGAGTCAAATGCTGACTCACGTTTTTCATAGCTAATTGTTAGTCCATTATTTACACACTGAAATGACTGTACGGATTTTTCTTTAATTCCCAAACATGATAAGGAGCAAAAGGCGGGAATGACCGGTCGGCAGGGGATGTTCACACCTCTAAGGCATCCCACCTCCTATGTTTAAGAAGTCCGTGTTTGCTCTGTTCCTATTTCGTATTGTTATATGGACTTTTGAGCTTGTTCGTTTTCTCCATATGTTTCATTCACCGGTTTTGTTGAAAAACTGAGGATACCAAAGCGTAGAAAGTAGCTTGTTTATTGGTTTACTTCGTTTAAGAAGATTTGTTGAGAAAGTTTTAAAATATATTTTAGGCATGTCAAATACGAATAGGACGGATGTTGAGACTACCATCTGGAGAAGATAGCATAAAGTGTGCCAGAAAGCTAGAGGATATTATGTACTGGTCTGTATAGAGTTCAACTACTGCTATATTTCAGATCAATTACAAAAACATTCCCATTTAAAATACTGTAATTTATTTTTTGGATAAAATCGATAATGAAACAAACGTTTTATTTTTCAATGTGAAATAACCAAAAAGTAGTCATATTCACGCCCAAATTCTCCTTCTATTCGAGAAATTATTGAAAGAAATATTTCCCATAAATTACTGAGAGTAAACAATGAACCTTCTACAGCTAACTATGTTCTAGACAGTTGTCATAAACCTATGTGTAATCATGATATTAGTAAGATATGACGTCTCGCAGCCAGGTTAACGTATAAACAAACCCCATGTGGAGCATTGCGAAAAGACAGCTAAAAAGCATAAGAATATGCAATTTATAAGTATGCTAGTGTGGAAAAGCAGGATGTTCAATGACATGTTTATTATGTTCTACCACAAGTTATGGCTGTACATTTTTCAAATACCTCTTCATTTAACAAATATTAGGCTTCCAAAGGAGGTAATTGGACACGGTGAAATTTCCACAGGAAGTGACGTTTATACAATGGCCATGCTGTTTTACGAGTTTTACATGGCAGTCTCTGGAAATGATCAACTACAATGTGTTCCTTTTTCCTACAAACACAGATCTCAAGTACGTCTTCACTGATATGCATTTTTCAATAATCTCATTAAAATATATAAAAAAAGTATGGATAAATCGATTAAATTGAGTATACAATTCTTTTTATAAAGGGTGTTTTTACAAGTTTTTACAGTACTGAATATTAGTCACTTTCAACTCTCACACAAATGATATGTGTAGTAAACTTTCATTAATTAATATTTTTGCATGACCGTGAGGGGACAAACTACATCTATTTCTCAATTTGAGAATAGCCTTTAATTAATGACTGTGTGTGCGAGATTTATAAAAAAAAATTATTTCTTTTGTAACGGTAGATATTAAGTCATTTAAATGACGGTCATTCTCCCGATCGACCACCTGCCTGTCCTGAATGGTTGTACAAGGAAGTGATGAAGCCATGCTGGGACCAGGACAGAACTAGTCGACCGTCAGCTGCAGATATTGAGAGCATCATAGCTAGAAAGTAAGATCATGAGAAGTATTAATTTCATAATAGGAAGCAAAGCATCACATCTTCACTGCGAACTTTCTTTTTTTATAAATGATATTTAAACCTTATAAATCTCGACTAATTCAGTGGTTTAAACTTTAAAGTATCTAAGTCCTGGCCTCAGGATCATGAAACAAATTTAGACTTAAGTCAAATTTTCAATGGCCTATAAAATATTTATTAATTATGGAATTTATTTCTAAATTTGCACACAACAACCACTCTATAAAATAATATTGAAAATATTTTTATTTTGGTCTGCTTGATTTCTACATTTTATTTATCAAATATAGATTTTGACTTAAGCTTAAGGTGTTTCATGATCCCGGGTACAGGTCTCTTGCACAACCTTAGACTGAAATACAATTTTATTGTTCAACGGTTGCTTTGCTCTCCTTATGAAACTTACCTTTTAAATTAATAATTTCTATGCACACGACAGTAACGCAACTGAAATCTATGAGCAGGTATATGGTTTTTGCTTGGTTATAACTTTTTATATCTTTTTCTTCTCGATAATGCTACTGCTTGTAATTTTGGCATACTTAAAGAACTCTCATAATATCATAGATAATATCATTGAGAATCACTTATAAAATTTCTTGAAACATTCTTATCTCATAGCATCAACAATGAAACAGGCTTTCGATCCAAACACACTAAAACTCTGCTTTCTGGATGTAATGCTTCTCATTTAAGATCACAACTGGCAGATCAGTCCCTTTTTTTTCCTCATTCTATATTGAATTTCAATTCAAGTAAAATTAGAGAAGGAAATTCTTGAAAATATTTCAGGATTTCAGAAATCTATGAAAGAAAGAAAGACACAGAGGACGATACGTATGACAGTTTTGAAAGCATGTCCCAGAAATTAGCTTATCAAGACGCGATCTCGGAAAATCTAATGGAGAAGGACAGAGGAGCTATTGAGAGTGAAAGTGACGAAGATTACGTTTGTGTACAGAGGCATCAACCTACAGATTTATGTAGTGGTGCACCTTCATCAGAGAACAACGGAAACAACTCTTATAATGATGAAAAAATTAAAGAAGAATTAATTGTAGATACAAATGCATCAAATGAAACACAGCTAAAGAGAATATATCGGAAACTCCAAGAAATGGATCATTTTGAGCGTGCACATACACGCGATGGTCAATCTTCTGGGAAATTAGAAGACATTCCAAATTATGAACTGTTTTCTCAATCAGGAGAGTCTTATGCTGGAACCGAAGAAAAATGCCCTTATAGTGCAACTCCAAATTACGAAAATGGAACCATCCTTTCATCGAAAATGAAGATGATGAGACCACAACCATTCCGAAGTAATATGACACCTAATAATGATTTACCAGTTCCCCACGTATACAAAGAAAACCCACTATTCCAAACTGATTCCTCTATCCATCCATGTGCAAATGACTTTGGTGAAGTAGACTGTGGGTCAGAAATTTCAACTGCAGCAAGCACCTGTACTCAAGAGGAGTTATCAGATGATTCGGACTATGAAAACGATGTTGAAAACAACATGTATGCGAATCAATGATACAAAGCTGATGAGCATTTATTTCCAAATCTCTTATTGTCCATAAACATTTGAGAGCTTCTACGTGAGAAGTGCTTACTCATACATTGTTTTGCTCCCATTTATAGACCAGTTTTGGAACTTTTTTGCTTAATATTATTTTGTTAAATTTTTCTTGACCCTCAAACTAGATCTGTGGTTTTATATTTTGCAATTTCTGAATAATTTTTCCGTAATTGATGTTAAATTTTTCTATTTCTTGATCCTCATACAAGATCTTAGGTTTCAATTTTTGCAATGTCGGATTACAGTCGGAATAATTCTTCCGTAATTTTTGTCAAGAAGGACAGCTAATCTTGTTTGTTACGTATACTCAAAAATAGCTTTATAATGGTATACTCAAAGTAAATCATACCGTGCCAGTACAAAAAAAGTTAATTATACAGTGCCATCATAATTACAAATACTTTTACCCATTATATTTTCTAGTGAATAATTGTCTTCCAGTTCTTTAGATAAAAAAAAATATCCCTTCGCATATTATAAACTGTAGAGGGAACATAAATTATGATAAAAATATGAAAGCAATATTAGCTGCATTTCTGAGATTTTTATGTTGTTGTTAAGATGTTTTATCATGATAGATTTGTATGTAATTTAAACCTATAAAGTACTAGTATTGAATTGTTTCAGAAGAAAGATCTGTACAATTATAGAGCATTATTTTTGAAATCGATATAGTACGGGACAACAATAATGTAATTTTGCTTTAATCATAGCTTATAAAAAGTTTTTCCATCGCAAATACATGTATGAACAATGGTTCTACAATTAGAAATGTTCTTTTTCTCTGTTCTTAAAACTTAATTACAAATTTGCAAAAAAAAAAAAATAAATAAATAAATAAATAAAAAAAAAATTAACATCAGAGTTGCATCTTATATTGCTTTTAATTCTATAAATAAATATCCCGATCTCTCTCCCGATAAGATTTTTCTTCTATTTGATTACAGCTGAAATATTGGTTAGATACGCGTACTACATTACAAATATTTACATTATGAATAATATATTGATTATTATTCTCTCACAAATTGTTTATTAAACATCTTAATAGTTACAAGTACTTTGTTTTTATTATTGTCTTAATTTAATTTGATATAATTCTAATGTTTTGAAATTTTTTTTGTATTTTTGTGTTTCATATTTTAACGTTTTCACGTTGACATTATGTACACTATAGAAAGATGCAATTTTTAGAATTAGGTTGATTTTGATGTGATCATTTACACTTAAGTGTAACCTATGATATGATCAAAAATTAATGTTGATTTCATTATAATATTCATGTGTATAGATATTAATGCCTAAAAATAGTTATAAAAGATGTTTTATTTAAAAAAAATTCTGTGATAATGAATATGTGTAATACATATATTGTTATCAATATTGTTTATTGTTTGCGTTTAGAGATAAGTACTAAAACAAACTTGAAAGCTTGTATAAAAAATTACCTATTGTTTTTTAAGGTGGTTCAAAACATGAAATATATGGAGATAACGAACAGTATTCAAGATCAAAAGTCCATAAAACAATACAAAGTAGGAGCAGAGCAAACACGGACCTTAAAAACATCTTTTCCATTATTTCTGTGTTTTACACATTTTGAGTTTTAAAATTACCGTAATTGAGAAAATCACATGTACTTCCATACGGTTCATTGATTTATGAATGTAGCATTGATCATTGAAGAAATTTTCTTTCCCCAGAATGTTAGTATGAAGTTATATCTATGTAATATATCTAAATCAGTAAAAAGACGAAAAATATACGAACAATACAATAAAGAAAAGTCCATTTCTCAGGACATAGAAAAGATTAAAAACATCACAAAATGAAGTCCGACTAAGCAGATGTTCCCCCGTGTTGGTCCGATATTTTAAATTGTAAAACTGTGAACAAATTGGTTATTTTAGTGCTTAAATGGTAATGCCTACATTTTGATTGTTTTCTCTAATAAATTTATTAAGAATTAAGAGACAGCCTTTTTTGTGATTTATATTTACAATTTTATTTCACATATAAATATTTATAAGAGGAATCATTGTTTAGTGTGTTGGGTATGCCAGGGACATGAATGAAAGTTATTTCTGAACAATTATTTTAAAAATATATCGATGAAGCCCGTATTTTTTTCCCCTGAAAGATGTATTCTTTGACGTGCAAATCAGTTTCAAGATTACTTTGTGCTAGTAATTCCAATCTTAATCTAATTCTAGATTAATAATGCTGCAAATTTTTTTCAACTATTTCAGATAAAAACTAAGATTGATTGAGATGAATTGGTTTTAGTACACTTTTTCACACATACATAATTTCCAATCTTCGCTGTTGCGGGAAGTCTCTCTCCTCTTTCTTTCTTTCCGTGACTTAGTCTTGAGACGTAGTCTTTACATGACGTCTGGGATCAATGACATTTTTTATATCGTCTCCAAACCACAAGACATGGGTAGCGACCTTAAAAAATATCAGTACATGTATTAATATTTCAATATTACGTTTCTTAAAGACCCAATTTTTTTACCGTACGGTTACCTAAAGAGGGGGAGTGGTCAAAGTAACAGTGGTGTTATTCATCCTGGAGACCCCCAATACCCAAGATGTCAAAAATCCCTATACACGTAGCAGTACACAGGAAGTCTGTGTCTGGTGATCAGGGTCAACTTTTCGTGTTTCGTGTCTAAATTTGAGTGAAACTACTTGAAATAATTGAAATATTTCAATATAAACTTTATTTACGAATATTTTCAGCGATATCTAATGAAGAAAAAAATTATAAAGAAACATCGTTTTTATATTTTAAAAAATGACAAATTAAAGAAAAGAACAGAGTAAAACTACAAAGTAAACATATCTCTTATTAATTAAACTTGTGTAAATATCAAAATTAAAAAAAAAAAAAATTCCATTCATAGGTAGGCCTATCCGTCGTGTGAACATATACAATGTACCGTACCGCGATAGGAATATTGCCTATACGTTCTGATCAACAATAGTATCGAAAATATTCACCATTTCCGAGTGTTCGTGTGTTTAAAAATTTTTTATTGTTTGCAATATTTCTTTTACACTTTTAAGAATTGATCTTTTGCTGTATATATTCATTCACTTTTTAATTTCGAATATTGGGTATTGACAGATGTTAGGAAATTCGAACTAAAAGTTACAATCTCGAAACTCCTAGCTGTTTCTGACATTTAAGAACTTTAAAACGAAACATGGTATAGATTGTATTCATATATACGTAAATAAAACATGGGATAAATGAATTTGTTATCCGTGCCATTTGTGCTAAATATCTTTTCTTATTTATCATATTCCAATTTTAATCGGCAAATAGCGTGTCTGTGTACGGACGGGTCTAAATCTTGGACGTCATATCGCCTAAAATACAATATTATGAATATAGCCGTTGAGATTAAAAGCAAATATTTTATGAAGTCATGTTTTAATTATCTGCACTCAATTGTTTTTAAAATAAAATTTTACCCTTTTTTTAACCCCCCGTATACGTGTATACAAGGCGGCTACATGAAAGTGTTTGACGCGTGACCAGGCAATCGTCTTCAAAGGACACAAACTCGGACTATCAGGTAGCATTGGTAGCTGGCCTGTCAATCAAGTCAGAAGCTATTGTTTTTTAATGATTGACAGGCGGTAAATTATTGATCGTGAATCAGGTAGATTTTGGGGGCGTTAACATAAAATTGGGTGTTTAAACAGGTAAACGAATACATTAATTGTAGATAAACGCTTGACAAATAAATACATGTATCTTAATTGTTATTTCATTATTTTTCTCCTAATTATATTACATGTACACTTCATCTGCTTGTTTTCCTCGTATTTCATGATACTGTATAAAATACAATATAGATAAACCGTACCTATGGTATAGTTTGAGATTAAGGTTGTTCTTAAACCTCCACAAAATTATTCTGTTGAAAACATTCTGTTAGATCTGTGAGCTTCTGATTGACAATTTCTATTTAGTTTTTGGAAACCAGATTTTTCAACTATCTGCTGAAATTTCTTGTCCATTATTAACATACCTTTTGGTTCTTCATGTGAAGAAGAATTTATTCAAAACTTCTGTATGCTTCCATTTTCATTTTTACGTGTATTTGGTTACAATAAAACTTTTGAACTCAATAAAAATATATATTCACCAGGGAGTAACCACGGACAACCACGGACAAACACACATTTTTCAGAAAGGTATTTAAGATACATATGTATATGGATGAAACATGGAGATAACGAACAATATACAAGATAAAAGAATACAAAACTGGAGTAGAGCAAACACGGACCTCCAAAACATCGGAGATCGGACCAGGTGTCATGGAGGAGTGAGCATCCCCTGTCAACCAGTTTCACCCGCCGTGTGCTCCTTGTCATGATCGGGAAATAACGGAAAAACCCGTCTTCAATTCAATGTATAAATAGTGGGCTAACGATTAGTATGAAAAACGTCAGTCAGCATTTGACTCAATGATGAATTATATTTGCTGACAAGGTCATTGTTTTAACCACAGAACTTACGAAATGCTGACTTATAACGAGACTGCTGAAATTCTTGTTTCATGAATTTGTTTGTCAATAATTTTCCCCGTTTTAGAAATTGTTTATACGTAGAGCATACTCTTGTGTATCGAATCAACTGTGATGTATAAACTCCATATATGCAGGTGATGAAAGTATAAGTGCATTTGAATTTGTGAATTTGACGATAGAAAAGTTAAAGTCATCACGTTTATCATATAACTTGCTTGTTTAATACCATTAACGTCTTTTTCAAGTAAAATATCCAAATATGAAACAGATGTGTTAGACTCTGTGGTATCTTTTATCTCAAGCTCCCTCCCCAGGACATATCGTATCGACATAGGAATGAAGATTGTCTTTGTTAATTGACAATATGTCGTCGATATATCTAAATGTTGAGCTGAAGGCCACAGCAAATGTTCTCTTCCATTCAAGCACAAGATTTTGCACAAATTCTGTTCATATGTTATAATACTAAAAAAAGGCAAATGAACTAAAGTTTATAGTAATATTTATGTAAATTTATACTCGTTATACATGTACCAGCATGTTTGATGTTTGTTTAGAAATGTCTGACCTTCTATGGACAGTAGAGTCATCTTCATCTAGAGGTTACCGGTTTTCAAAGATATTAACATAAACTCTTTTGCAATAATGGGATACACATCTCATAGACATGAAAAAAACGTCCTCTGTAGTCTCCAAATGGCCTGCTCTAACGACGACAAAGCATCAGCTAAAACTTGTAATTTTAAAAGGCTTCTTGATCCTGGTTTCGATTTGCCGAATTTTCTGTTTTATAATAAACTATTTTTATATTGGCAGCCAAGAAAAGTAATTATGATTTGTTTATTTAAAATTATTTGAATCATTCAATAATACTCAGTATTTCATGGAGAGGGGATTACAAGAAAATTGACAGCCCTGGAATCATTTTAGGAGGATAAAAGTGATGTTTATACTGATATTTGGAGGTTTGAGTTATGCATGGAGACAACAGACGATATCACGGCTAAGGTCGTCTCCTGTGGACTGAGACCTTATAAATGTGTTCCCCTTCCTTATAAAAAACAATATGACACCACACAAGCAATGTAAACGTCAACGATACGTTTCTAAATTGTGAATAAGCTTTTAAGATTGATATCTAAGGAAAGTTTTGGTACAAGGCCAAGGTCAAAAGGTCAAATTTGGTGGCACCCAATATGATGTTAAGTGGCTTTAACTGTTTGGTGGTTCCAAAGGAAAGGTCTTGTCACAAGTAATACATAAGTGAAATATAAAAGTCATTGCTCCACTAAGTCAAAAGTTACTGGCAATGTTTAAGTTTATGCGGATAAACAGACAGACAGACAGTCGGACGGACGGACGCGAAAAAACTAATACCCCGAATCTTCGATTACGGGGGCATAAAAATAAAATGATTTCAATTTTGGAAACTATGCACCGATAATTTGATAATGACCTTTAAACCGAACAGTTTAAAAGCATTTTATTGTCGTAAAGAACTTGTATATATTTTTAAATTGACATGAATACCGTGTTGAATCGTTCGTGTTACCCGACCTAGATCGAAAGAGGAAGTGTAGATATAACTTTTGTGTAGGCTTTGCTCTGAAATTCCACCCAGTCATTGAATAAGCTGTCGAGTATATCTCTGTAATGTATGTATCAAATCTATATATAGAATCACTGATGGTGAAATTATTTAAAGACGTTGTATTTGTGTCAATGGATAATTCAAGTATCAAATACAGGTAGGTAAAATAGGATAATAATAAAACACAAGTAAGTTTGTTTGTATTTATGAAACACCACTCTCAATTTGCATAAATAACCTTTAAAAGTTACTAAATAAACAATCATTTTAAGAATCGCAGTATTAAGTTGCTTTGTATTACAAAGTATTAAGAATGAAATTTTGTTCCTTTTCTGTACAACTTGATTTTTGCTTCGTGTTTAAAGTTATGGCCACTGTAACCCTAAAATAATAATTAAATACCTTTTATGTTTTGATTATATAATTTGAACACGTAATTACAATAGTTAATATCTTGAAATATTCAGTAATGCAACTATTTTTAATGAGGTTAACAAGAAGAAATAGGCTTAAAACCTCGAAGATATCAAAACGAATGTTGGCTGTTATAGAAGACGAGCCTATGGATGAAAAGAAGTAGAAATAAAGTGTAAGAAATGAGTCTAACTGCTACTTTGAATTACACAGAACAAACAACCATGATAATCACCAAACAATTTTCATGAACATTAACGCATCACATAAAAAAGACTATAATTTTAAATCAATAGATTTCGATTATAATTTTGGATGATAAGCATTTGACTGTTTCAAGGGATAATCTCGGTAGAAACTTTTTGTTTGTTTCGATTCCATCTTAATATGAATCGGATTTTTTTTCGAATTCATATAACATTTCATTTTATCTACGCAACTTTGAAGTGCGTTATTTTAAAGGTTTTCAAAAACCTGTTTAATTCCACAGAAAAGAGGTTGCGTCTCCCCGGGATCCAGCTAAAAAAATGGACAATTCTGGCAACACAACCAAAGAGTCTAGCTTAAACTCAACAATGTATACCTCTATCGCTCCTTACATCACGTACTATTTCGTCAGTGCGGAGAGTTATCAGAAGACGGTAGTTAATGAGCCCAGAATATTACATAGTCTGGTTTTCTCTAAAGGTATGCTATGGCATCATCCAAGTGATAACATTTTATCAATGAAAATATAATTTTGTGTTTAATTTTCGTCGTTTTAAATGTAAGATAATGTCTGGTTTCCTCTAATGGTATGCCATGGCTTCATCCATTTGATAACATTTCATCAATGAATATATAATTTAGGATTTAGTTTTCGTCG
>NW_026927661.1:0-32285 GCF_032062105.1 Saccostrea cuccullata | reverse complement strand
TGGCTTCCTTGCACTAAATCTAAGTTTATCAAATGACCTGAACTGGTGTTACCAGTGTCTAAATGCATTAACTCACTTACTGCATTGAGTTCAGGAATATTTCGTTGCTCTTGATCACCAAGAGAAAGGGACTGGACACCTTCCGCCATATTTAATTAAGATAAAAATAATAAAATATCATCAATTTGAATAAACATTTAGGACGCTTTAACTTTAAGATACGCATGTGAAACCTTTACCTACAGTTGATACTAAATGGCAGAAGATTTTCTTAAACTCGATGGTATTTACATTCATGATCCTAATTGCAGCAGGGTTATTATACTACAAGTCAAGGTAAACATTATATTGCATATTCCATGGAATATTCTTATTGTTTGCATACTAAGCAGTTGAATGCACCATATCTATCCATGATTTTATGTCACCATTAGTGCCAGGAAAAAGAGAAGAAGCCAAGCAGGGTGTTTTCAGGAAACAGGTATTTTATGGTTCACGTACATTTAAGTTGCAAATAATTTAAATTCCAACATAATGGTCAAGTATGATGATTACAATACACTTTAAAACAATATTGTTAAAGCTCCTCAAACATGCAAACGCGATATTTTAAACTAGGAACACAGATATCTCTATTTAATTCCAATGTGAAGGAATTAAAAAAAGGATAAAGAGAAAGGATAAAAAAATACATACTGTTATGTACACCATCGTTTTTCATGCTGACAAAAAAGAAGAAGCAAATACTTATTTTTATTTTAGATTTTCAAGCGGTTTCAGCAGAACATAACGATCAAACAGGGTTATCGGTAGATATACCTCCTAGAACAAATTCAGACGATGATAGGAATATTTATGCAGATATAAGATGTTCTCAAATAATTGAATCTCAAAGCCATTTGTTCTCCAAACGAAACAATCTGTCCTTCCAGAAGGAGGAAGAGGAAACGGATTTAGACAGGAATGATGAAGACTACAGAGATATCTTATCTGTACATTCTAGTGTAAGAAGCAAAGAAGTTGATATTTCAAAGGATGATAAAAAGGGAAATGATTATGAAATTTTTGAAGAAAGTTGTCAATACAGCGTGTTGTCCTTAAGAAGAAACTTCGATCCTTCTGAAATGGAATGTTATGCCATGAATCAATCACTTCGGCTTCAGTTTTCACACAACAACGACGATCCATATTGTTTGACAAATGTTTGGTTTTCTGAAGGTCACCCTAGTCTGGATGACTGTTGTTCAGATTCTGATGTCAGTTTATCCTCTAAACACTCCGAGGATGCTTTTCAGAAAAGTAACGGACTCTAAACACAGGATGAAACTCAGTTGATCAATTAACTTTTTCCTTTGTTTGTTAAAATTTCCCTTTGAAATCTTTTTACTAAAATGGTGAGACCATCCTTGTCGGTGGAGAGATGCAAATATCATTAAGTGTATACTGACTGAATTTTTTAATACAGATTGTTAGACCATCATTTAAACACTCCATTGTCTATGGATTTTTTTGTTTATCAGTTCATTACAATATGGCATAAAATATCAAAACAAACGTATAGCTGTAAAACTGATGCTAAAAAAAAAATAAAAAAGCACTTGTCATAGATTTATTTGTTCATATTTTGAATGTCTAAATAAGTATGTTGCACATATCTGAAATAAGTATGAGCTGCATTTCAAATTTGGAGAAATTACTGTTGCTATTAAAATATGCTATCATGTTAAATCTGTTTGCCATTTAAACCATTATGTTCAATTGCACTGATGTTAAGAAATATTTATTTTTGTTATCAGAAGAATATGTTGAGTCACCTTCATACGGAGTATATGTATCTCAGTTGATTCAAGAGCATGCTCTACGTATGAACAATTTCTAAAACGAGGTAAATTATTGACAACCAAGTTGACGAAACAAGAATATCAGCCGTCTCGTTTAAAATCATCATTTCGTAAGTTCTATCGTCGATACAATAACCTTGTCAGCAAACACAGTTTATAGTTGAGCCAAATGCTGACTGACATTTTTCATAGTAATTGTTAGTCCATTATTGATACACTGAATTAACGACGGATTTTCCCGTTATTTCCTGATCATGACAAGGAGCACACGGCGGGTGTGACCGGTCAGCAGGGGATGCTTACTCCTCCATGGTTCCTCATCCCACCTCTGATGTTTCGGCGGTCCGTGTTTGCTCTGCTCTTATTTTGTATTGTTTTATGGAATTTGAGATTGAATACTGTACGTTATTTCCATATACTTCTTCTCATTTTTATTCTTTGGTGTTAAACAGAGAGGTTACATCACAAAGACAGTACATAATACATGTATGTATAAAAAGAAATAAAAGGAAAGATTTAACAAAACATTCATTGGCTATGTTCTCGGGCAAAATGCGTTACAATTGTCGATACAAGAACCCAACTGTCTACTTTCGGCCTAACGGCTTCAGTTTGGATCTTGGGACAGATAAAACGCGAGTTGCACTCGAACTCAGTCAGAAAATATGTAATAAACCATAGTAAGGTTACAGTTGTGACGTCACATTCATTATGGTTTTTGCGTTAGCGTGATGAAGTGAAATTAAGTGGAGTGATGTATAATCAATGTAAAACATCGATTGTGAAGTATTTAAATCCGAATAAAACATCTCTCACTATTTGTAGTTGAATAAGACTTCTATCCAACTCGTTATATGCTTTAAGCCTCTTCCGAAGGCTTGATGATAAAAAAATCGATTCGTTGGATATCAGTCATATACAACTTCAAACTATGGAGGATCCGTTTGTCCTTGATATTGTTCTTTTACTTTTATTCAGATTGGTCTATTCCATCTTCCCATACTTCAACATCAATCAAGGAAAAATTGCCGACTGGTATGATGTCGACCTCATATTGGGAAAACACACTATTTGCAGTGATAGGATCTGTTGGAACACTTTGTGTTATCGTGATGATGTACTTTGTTAAAACATGGTACGATTGACATATTATTTATAACATAACTACTTACAACAATACGTTTAATTATAGTTTGTATCGGTTTCATTAATCCTAATATTTACGTTATGCTTTTTTTTCTATTTGTACATTGAAAGGTGCATTAAGATAAAAGCCCGAGGTGTTGGCAACCACATAAGTGTATCAGGTATAATGTTCATTTAATAAATAATTTATAATTAAAGCGTAACATTAAAAGGTAGGAAAATATAATACTTTTAAGAAAATGATGATGATATTTTTTGTAAATATACTTTCATTGTAGAAAATACGTTGGGGGAAGACATAAGCTTTAGGAACACAAACAATGAAAGCATTGAAGATGTTAACCATACCAAAAGTTATACGGGGTTATTGGTAGCAAACGGGACATCGCATGATGACACACATGTAAATGGTATTGTGAAGTTGTAGTTTTATAAAATTACCATTTACCTTACTTTATATTCAATTACAGTCGTATTTTACACTTTTGTTTTTCAACTTCAGTATCAAAATACGAATTGTTATCAGATTGTTAAGAAAAAGAATACTCTTGTGAATGTTTCCTAAGCTATTCTAAATCTTATAGGTACATGTACCAGACCAAATATTAACGACGAACCTTACAAGAAAAACAAGGAAGAGATCACTGAAAATAAAACTGAAAATCTAGATAATGAGTACCAAGATGCTTGGTCCGATAAAAACTTCATTAAGATAAACACCTTAGGCTATAATTCAAAGGACTCAAATTTGACATCGTCACGAATGAACAATGGTGTGGATATGAAGCTTAGGCCCTACAGTTCCGTAAAATACAATAGAAAAAACAACGTGAGAGAGGCTGCAGGTGAGATGAATTCGGTCTACAGCAACATCGGTGATAACTCTAAAGTAGATAATGAGGACCAAAGAAATGAAGAGAATACAAATACAGATTTTTTGGTAGATTTCGGGGGCAAGTATTTTATAAACTTTTACATCACTATATGTCATTTTATTTGCAAGAAACGTGGATTATTTTAATCAAGCAATAAAATATATTATTTTATCTTTTGTTTTGCAAGTTACATATATTCATTCTATTATTGAAGGCATGCATTCAGGAAAGGAAGATGCTTCACCAGAGTTGATTGAATACGAAGACCTGAACGTTCTAATGGCTGCCCAGTCAGAACATTATACAGATTTAACTTTCCCGACCGAAAATTATTATTCAGAAATCAATAAAATCAGAGAGATAAAAGAAAGAGAATTTTGTTCAAATGGACATTTATATGAAGCCGAAAATATTGTTGAATCGACAGAAATGTATATAGTTCCGAATTTTCCTGGAAGAGAACGCATTCTGAATGAAGATTCCTTTGAGACAAATTCAAAAGAAGACATGATCAATGAAGGTGAAACGATATCTGAGGAAACTTGGAACATTTACGAAGATGTAACAATCCTTTAACTCTACAATTAAGCTCATCTTACCTTGTACTGTTGACAACCAATGTTTGTATAGATAGAAAAAGAAACGAAAATTATTATTACATTTGTTTTACCATGTTATTTATGAACTTGGTTTGTTCTTTGATGTCTAAGTAGTTGAATATTGAGAATTTTTACAAGATGTTTTATTTTTGAAAAGTTGTTAATAGAAGCAATTTGTCTTTTTTTTTTTAAATCTAAATCTGTAAATAGAAACAAGAATCAGATTAATTTGTACATCGTGAACACTGATCTTTTTTTTTTATCTTTTTCATTACTATTTGCATCAATTTTTCCTTAAGAAATTTGTCTTCGATATTGTAATTGTTTTTCCATGATACTGATTTTTTATCATCTAAGTTAAATGTGTAAGTTTAGTATGCAGGGTAAAAACTTCTATGTCAACCCAAGAGTAAAAAGATTGGAACATTTTTTGTATTTGTTTAGGCGAATGGTCTAGAACTTCTAACTGTTCAATGAAAATTTTTGCAGAAAAAACAAGTATACTAACGCATTCTACTAAGTATGTAAATGTTTTACTTGTTAAGCTCTGTTTATTAACAATAGAATTACATAGGGATTGGTATGAATTGAATTGAACAAGGTACGGAAAATTTAAGACATTAGTATGTCATTTCATTTAAGATTTAAAAAATCATAATAAGAAAAAAGAATGAAAAAATATCAGAAAAATTTATCTAGGTATTTGCTTAACTTTATAAAAAGAAAGCACATTGTTGAGTTTCGTTTATACAGTATACAAGAAGAAAACTGCATCTGAAAACTAGATTGGTTTTCAAAAAATCCTTTTCAACATAACAACAATTTCCCATGAAAAAAGAATTTTTGAACAAATAAAAATCAAATCGAAAAATTTATTGGTCATTTGTTATTTTGTTAACTTTATACAAAAGAAAGCACATTGTTTTTGAGTTTCCAACAATCTATTGTTTATACAGTATTTTTATATTCATATGAAGAAAATGCAAATTCTTATGCGTGAAAACACTTGCTGTGGCCTTCAACTCGACATTTAGATATATCGTATGGTTTGCATAATTTCGATATCATATAAATAATTTTTTATAATTTCAAAAAGACACAAATGACAGCTATATGATAAACGTGATGACTTTAACTTTTCTATCACTTATGTTAATGTGATAGATATATATTTGTCAAAAGACGTAGATACAACCGTAGTTATGGATATTGAATATACAATCAACTAATTGTATATTATGTCTCTTATGATGTTAAAGAAAAACTTCATACATACTGTGTGACCGGTCAGCTGGGAATGCTCACTCCTCCATGGCACCTGGTCCCACATGCACACTCAAGAAGGGCTATAAATCATATTTGGATCATCAACGATGTAAAAATCCTTAAGAAATTTGAAATCGATGATTTTGCAATGAAAATTATTTCATTTAAATATTATCAATACATATGGCTGGCAGTGATTGCGACCAGTCAACAGAGAATGCTTCCTACTCCGAGGCAATTGTCCGTGATTATACTTTTTTTAAAAGATGTTTTTCACTTGAAGCTCGTACATGTATGATTGACTTCTGTTCTGTATTTGAATTTAATCATACATATTCATGTTATTATAAATGACACAAATATTTTGTTATTCTTCCTAACAAGATTTTATCTGCATAACTTTTTGAAAATAATTCCTTGGAGGAAATTAATGTGTTTTATTAGAAAATATCATTCTACTTTATTTAGAAGCTACCAGTCATTGCATTTTTCTTTCACCATTTTCTCATTTTTTGCATTCCTTTAAATCCATAAGATGTTAGAGTGAAATAATTAGAGATAACTCACAGTACTCAAGCTCAAAAGTCCATTCAATTGATACAAAACAAGAGCAGAGCAAACACAAACTTCTAAAAGATCAAAGGTGGGATCAGATGCCATAGATCGGTGAGCACCACCAGCCGCTGCAAGCTCTTGTGATAACGTAACAAATCCAATTTAGTAAGCAATTGACTAGATGGTAGATTGTTTTTACTTTAAAAGCTATTGTATCTACAAAAGAACTTGTGAAATGAAGACTTTCGACGAGACAATTAATTATTCTTCAACTTCTTTGTCATAAACTAATATCGTTTTAGATATTGTTAGTATGCATGAGGTATATAGCTGCATTTGTGAGGCAATTTGACAGTTGAAAAGTTCAAGACATCATGTTTATCATTGGGCTTTGTTGTAAGATCATTGTACATTTGTTTATAAAATTTATAATAAACATAATGAGAGAAGGGGGGCATTTATATATCTTTTAATTGGTGATAAATTCCCTTAATTAAGAAATAAAAAAATGTTTTAGTATTATCTGTAATACTCATTGGTCAAATGTTTTCTTGCAATATTATGATCTTAAGTGTATAAACTGATTTTTCTGAAGAAATCATCATGAACTCAGAAAAAAATGATAAATTGGTGCCCGAGAAGGGACGAAATTTACAAACCAGGTAATAGTGTTATTCTACAAAGTGCTTTGTGGATATTAATGGGGATAATGCAAATAAGCAATGCTTGTGAAAAAAGGTTTGTTGAAGGCAATTGATATTATTTGTTTCTGTAGCATTTTCTAATAGCATGGAAAATAATTATTTTAGAAGTCATACGGATACAGTATAATTTGAACGACATTTCTGTATTAACATTGCAAGCTATCATATTTTTCAATCATTTTATATAATCCGAACAAAAAAAAAAAAAAACACCCTGATATTATTGTTTGTTGCTGTTAAAATAACTAAGAGTCCTTTCTTGTTACCTAGTAATTGGCTGTTGAAAGGTGGTGATAGAGATATAGATTTTTCTAATATACCATCATTTATTTCCACTTCCTTGTATACTTTCTTATAAATAAAAATAACAATGTTGTTTACATAAACTTATTTATGTAAGAATTGTTTTATTTGCTTTCTTCCAGTCCTGGCAGGTGCTGTTATAATTTTAACAGAGAGGGGAATTTATGCAGGGGTATTACAATGAACTTTTTCCGTATCCAGTTTTTCGTGTTTTAAAATGAAATGAATGATATTTTGTTGTTCAAAAAATATAGCAAAATATAATTAACGTTAAATATTTGTTACAAAATATTAAATTTACTTGATAAATATTAACCTTTCTACAGATTGCCTTACCGGAACCCATGATTTAAACTGTAGTGAACAATGTACAAAGGGTTACTATGGAAGGCTATGTCTAGAACCATGTGCCTGTCCCGCTAATCTGTGTGATGTAATATATGGCTGCTATGGCAACAGTTCTCATACCTCTTCTGCTGAAAATATGCATTTTTAATAAATTTACTATTAGAATAGAGCTTGGTTTTATATTGAAATGACATGATAATTAAAATTAACCAAGGAAGTTTGAAATGGAATTTGAATTCTGAATATGTTTTTATACAAAAAAGTCTTCTAGAGAAGAATAAGTCCCAGAATACATTCTTCGGCAATATATTGTGATGATGAAGAAAAAAATTATGTTTAGATATGTTGTATTGTTATTATATTTTGTATTGTGTTTCGTAAGACTGCTATACGATTTCTTTTTCCACCGCCACTTTATTTATTGCAGTTCGGTTTTCAAGTGAAATAAATTTAGGTATGACGTCATCATCTTGGAGAAACTCATTATTCATCGCAATTGTGTTGATGGGAACTTTCTTAATTATAGGAGTGATGTTCTTCATAAAGTCTTGGTATGATCCACATATCATCAAAACTTTGACTAAAAAATAAAATAATTCTTGAAATCTTTACCTTTCAATTAATGCTTTCATATGATTTGCATTGCCCACGATATTGAAATGACTTTATGCTTAAAGGTTCATTAAAATGAAAACTCGTGCAGCAGGTAATCAAAGGGGGGGGGGGGGGGCATCACCAGACAGTAAACAAAACGGTTTGGAAAAATGCTTAATATTCAAATATGATAGAAAATTTGTATTTTACAAATGATAATGTTATTTCTTTCTTATTTTTTTTAATGTAGAGAATATTGTACAGGAGAACAATATTGGTCTGTGGAATATAGACAATCAAAGATAGAAAGAAAATATCCTACATACTGACAACGATAGTAACAGATGATGATACAAAACAGAAACTAAAGAAAGGAGCTTTGAGAATATGTATGTCATGTATGCACTTTAATAAAGTAATTATAATTGCATCCAAATGAATATTTTGAAAGTTAATTAAGAAGAATATTACAGGTCGTGATATTTATTTTTTATTGAGGGTTACTGCCAGATTCTATGGAAACCGTTTTTACACCCCTTACATGTAATATAAACAGTTCCTATCTAATTTCTTACTTCAAAAAGGTTGAACAATTCGACTGTTTTCCTCTACTGTGGATCCAGGAAATGTTAAAGAAATGATGTTGCCCGCTGGCTTTAAATAGCACTTTTTCTCATTCTGCAAACTTCGACTGATTCGTATTATCGCGAGTTAAATGAAATCAGCAGGGGAATGCCGAGTAATTTCAACCTGTCTTTTAAGGTAAACAGACATGACCGATCTTCCTTTGCCGTTGCGAACGAGGATGAAATCCAGTAGATTCTTAAAAGTAAAAATACACGTAAACTCTCTCTCTCTCTCTCAGTTTTATTTACTATCAAATTCATGAATTTGATTTAGAAGGAGTATAGAAAAATGGTGTTGTCAGGAGTCTCGAGAAACATTCCACCTGTTTGACCAGAGTACAAGCTGTTTCCAGCGGTCGACGGCCTTAGGCAACAACTTGCACTCCGGGCCAGCAGATCAATTGACTGTTTCCCTCTACTGCAGTCAACAACTGTATAATGTAAATGCAATCTTTTTTGAAAATTGTTTTCGTTTTATATTCTTACAGGGTTCAAATCGAACGATGAAAACTACATAAAAAGGAAAACTATAACAAAGAAAATAAGACTGATGATACAGAAAACGAATACCAAGATGCATGGTCTGCAAAAACGTTTTTAGATAAGATATCAAGGGACGGAAAACTGAGAACACCACAAAGGGAACAGCGTATGGACATGGCACTAAAATCTTACAGTTTCATTAGATATAACAGACAGTGTGAAGTGGAGACCACAGCTGAACACAATTCGACATACGGCTATATTGATGATGTCTCTGTGAATAGAGGATACGAGTGTGAAAGTCTTGTAGAAGACCCGGACAATGATATCTTGCTAGCTTCAAAAGGCAAGTATTCTCAACGCATCAAAATTGGTACAGTTTATTATTAGCACGTATACAGTATAGTGTGTATGTAGTTCTTTAATTATGCATGATACAGGAAATGAATAAATCATGTAATTGCATATTTTTAATCTCATACTTCGATTGTATGTTTACAGCCGAAGATAGAAAGTCAAAAGAAAATAATGCAATGTCCGAATTGATGGATTACAAAGATTTGCGCGTTTGCATGTTCAATAATTTCGAACATTACACAGATTTATCTGTTAAAGGAAAAATATTTGATTCAGTTTTAATGATAAAAAAAAGCACATGGGGGAGTTTTGCTGAACACAGAATATTTTTGTAAGGTCACTGAAAAAATTGAATCGACAGAAGTATATACAATACCAATTCGTCGACAAAACCATGCAGAGATCAGAAAGACAAATAAATTAATGAACGTCCTTCACTTCTAGAAAACAAACGTCAGATGCAAACGTGTGTTTTTACGAAAATGTAAAAATAATTTAGGGTGTCTATTTTGTGTATTGGTGAATATTTACACCTTGTGAAGTGACAAACATAGTTTTAAAAAATACTCATCCAAAATAAATATCGTTTAAAGTCATCATTTCGTAAATTCTATGGTCGATACAATGACCTTGTTAGCAAATACAATTTATCATTGAGTCAAATGCTGACTGACGTTTTTCATACCAATTGTTAGTCCATTATCTATACACTGAATTGACGACGGATTTTTTCCGTTATTTCCTGATCATGACAACGAGCACACGGCGGGTGTGACCGGTCGGCAGGGGATGCTCATTCCTCCATGGTACCTGATCCCACCTCTGATGTTTCGGAGGTCCGTGTTTGCACGGCTCTTATTTTGTATATTGTTTGATAGACGTTGAGATTGAAAACTGTTCGTTATTTCCATATCCTTCATCTAATAACAATTTCTGAATTTTGATAGAATAACAAGACTTGTATTTTACTAAAGCATTTTAGACAAATAAATTATGAGAGCGTTTTTGAAAGATTTTTTTATGTGAAAACTATGAATGAAAGAGTATAAATGTTGGAAGCAATTAGTACCAATGGAAATTTGTATTTATTCAAACTGCATGACAATAAGGGAAGGTTACCTAAAATTTTGGCAAACCAACCTCAGTTGCAGCAAATTCACTCTGTGTCTCTCTCGATTTCTCTCTCTCTCTCTCTCTCTCTCTCACTCCTTTCACCATTCCACTCCATTTGAGTTAATCTGTATTCAACCCAATCTTGCTTCACATTTCTTTAATTATGACAATTTTCAACAGGAAGTGAAAATAAAAAATAGCTTTTTGGACAGATAAACAGAGATTTATCTTTTTTATGTTTATCATAACCCTTTAATCGGTTCCTATATACTTTTATGTAACACGTGTTCACTTTCTACGCTATTAATTTGATTCATCATCGAAGGCTCTGACATATATATTAATTGTTTTTTCTAATCATATATTTTTCCGAATCAAAGTAGTTGTAAAGGTTTTAGCTGACCGCCTTATAGCAATGAAAAGTTACTTAAATAAAATGATACAGCTGTCCATGTAACGGAATAAACCAGCGAGATCGACAATGTTTGTTGTAGGCACCATTTGAGGATTTCTGATCTTGACTTTCCAAACCAGCAACGCATGTGAAAGAAGGTTTGATGAAGATTTTTGATGTTTTTATTTTCTATGAATATTTCTTGTCTTTGCTTGTTTTCTAAATGATGCATAATTTCTCAGAGAAAAAAAAATTCTGATTTCCAAAGCCATATCAATTACCTTATAATTTTTATAAATTTTATAAATAATTAACTATCATGTACATGTGTATATAATCAATTGAAATGAAAAATTAGAGAAGGAATATAAATAATTGTATCAATTTGTTTCAAATTTTACTTACTTGTTAACCATTTTTTTCAAGAGATGCTATTTGTTCTTTTAATTACTTCAGAAAAGGAAATATATACCAAGGTAAAGATGCTAAAATAATTCACTCATTGATTTACTTCCTTTTTTTTTTAAATATATAGCAAAAAATGTAAATAACAAATTGTCTATGGTAAGATTTTTTCAGTAAACGTTGAAGCAAAGTTTCTGGCATTTTATCGGTTTGAATGGTATCTTTATTTCAATTATTGGAACATTGTAAATAATGAGTAATAAATGAATGACATTCATTTGATACTAGTGGGTCATTTTCTGTAGAGTGTCCGGTTGGAACATTTGGTTTTAATTGTCATGGAAAATGTGTTTCTGGCTACTATGGAAGATTTTGTATTGAAGCATGTAACTGCTCAAGTCATCTCTGTGATACAGTTCATATCTGTCTGACGAACAACACACTTGTTTCTCCTAGAACAGGTATATATTTTAGGTACATGTATCAAGTACAAAAACTGATCATTAAATAACATACAATACAAAGTTGGGAATCAAACATCAGAGTCAAGAAAAGTGTCAGGACCTCTCATACGGACATTTAATCTTGCACTACATATTTTTATATCTTATACATACATACATACAAACATACACCAATTTCATCAGCTCCAAAACTATGCCAGAATGGAATGACTTGTAGAGAGACATGTAAATGCTCAGATGACTCTTGTGACCTTGACTGTTTCCAAGGACTGCATGATTCTACTCAATCTACAAGTACACGTATGGTATTTATTAAGTGTTAATTTTAAGTGTAAAGAGTTTCAGTTTGATAGAAGAAGGATATGGAGATAACGAACTATTTTTCTAACATAGTATGCTTTAATACATTGTATATTTTCTCTGGGATTTTTTCAAAACCTTAGTTTAACATGGAAAAATCTGTCAAAAATTATTTTTTTTTCATTCAAATTATTTTGTGATAGAAGGAGTTTTAATCCAGCAAACATAATAGATTATTCTTCATTGTATTCAAAGGTTGAGAAATATGCTCAAAGCTTCGTATGTCTTGGGAACAAGAAAAGATAAAATTTCTTAAATTCCTTTTGATATTTACTTTAAATTGTTAAAAACCCAGGTTATGTTTTTTAAGAAAATTCAATTACCATATATCTTGGAAATTTTCGAGATTATGCAAATTTTATCATGAAAAAGGTTATAAAAATGAACTATATCATGTAACTGATCAGATTGGGCGTACCAGGCACCAGAGAAGGACACGTTGTTCCTTTGCCAATTTATTTCACGTCTTTCATTTGTTATTAGATCTTTCCACTTTTCTGTGGAAAGACCTGTTGATTTTCTTCTGTTTATTATTCTTCTTCTTCCCTATTATTCTTATTTTTCTTCTGCTGATTTTTTGTTTCGACATTTATCGAAAAGACTTATTGTTCATCGTAAAGGTCATTAAAAGTTAGGAACAAATTTGACCCAACGCGTATGAACAATGTCCCCTTTCAAAGTTATTGCCCCTTTTGCAAGAAATGCTTTTTATTCGTACTCCTCCGGAACCGTAAACCGTAGAGATATGAAACCTTCAATAAAGCCTTCGACTGATTGAGGGAACTCTGGAATCTATTCATGGCGAAAGTATTCGGTGACCCCGTCTATGAGTTATTGCCCCTGAAACTTTTTGAATTTCACAAATAATTAAAATTTCCAAAACAAGAAGTCGTAGAGACATGGGAATAAATGCATAAGATTCATTGACCTTTGACCTCTTAAAATTAATGTTAAGGTCAAAGGTCAAGGTCATTTCAAAAATGAGAAATTAAGTTCTTTTTATAACTTTTTTGTCTTTTAACATATACAATCTCTCTTTGCATCTCTAATATGTACTCTTGAAACTAGTTCAAAGATTTCATTCTTTTCCCTTAAGATTGACCCTATTTAAATTTATCACCCTTTGTGCAAAACACCTTGTCTTTGCTACTACTTCGTAACCGTAACCACAGAGTTATGAAACCTTCACTAATGTGTTAAGGGACTTTAGGCACAACTTTTATGCTCCAGTGCGAAAGGATCTGATGTCACCTTAAATGAATTATTGCCCTTTAATGCTTTTATGCTTACTATGAAACCTTATAACTTTAAAACTATAAGTCATAGAAGCATGGAGTTAATAGCAATGTTACCTTTGACTTTGAATATTATTTGAAGGTCAAAGGTCAAGGTCATTTCCAAATTGTAAAATTTTTTTTCATCTTTTAAGCCATTTCTGGTTTCATTTGAATGAAATTTAAGTTCAAAGGGATAAATATTAAATGTATTTGAAATTTAAAGATGGTGGAAAGACCTCTAATTGTTCTGTGATCAATTAGTCTCCTAGTTTAACTTCAATTCATACCAGATATCCTACTCACTTCTGAGGTAAGAGTATTTCAGTTTAATGTTTTTTAAAGTACTAGTATATTTGCAAATTCTGCCGAGTTACTTCTCCGCAATACATTTTTTGGTAAAGTTGTTTCAAGTAAGCATACTGTTGAATTGTGTGTATAATGTTTATTAATGTACCTATATTCAGTAGTAATGGTGCGTGGTAAGCATTATAGTAAGTAAGTAGTAACAATGCGTCAGTAGCATGGTACATGTAATACGTGTTTGTACAGAAGTAAGTTGAATACTAGCAATGTGTATTTATCGTATACGTAAGATGGGCATGTCTAAAGTGTGAAGAGTATGTTGAGTACAAAGTATGAGTAAAATATGTATAGGAAAATATGTATATTTAGTACTGTATATAAAATAGTGTAGCGGACAGTATATAGGGAACTTATACTGCCTTGCTGCTGAGCTAGCTTTTCTGGTGATGCGGTAGAGCCTCCCTCTATTTCAGGCAAGTTAAGCAACGGCGAGTCTGTTTAACCCTTGGATGGGTGACCGCTTCACGTTACAATGGGATGTATATGTACATAATTTAACAAACAATTACAATATGTTTTTGTTTAACATTCCATAGATCCCAGTAGTAGTAGTTAGAAGTAGAAGTAGGGATCCAAGGTTATATACAGTAGGAAGGACCAGACGAGGCTTACCGCTATACCAGTACAATGCGGAACATGTGAGTCCTTGACGAAATTGCCGCCATTACGGGCCACAGCGCCATCCTAAGCGGTCCACAGTGAAAGAACCAGTCCATAGTGAAATAACAGACTTTTTATTTTAAACTTTTATTATATCAAACGAAATATAGAAAAAAATGTAATAAATGCTGTAAATATATTTTTTTAAAAACTGTTCCTTATTTCTGACAAAGATCTGTGACATTTGGTGTCAGAAGTAGGATAAAGTTATGTAGCACATAAATATATCAGAAAAAAATGTTCTATTTCATTTTTTGATACCAGATTATAAGATTATTTAGAATTTGAACAATTTTGTGAATACTTTTTGTATTTTCAATTTGTGCAAGACTTTTTATACACATTGTAGGAGAAGAAATTTGGCGGTTCTTTTGTTAACTAGGATCCAGAAATAAATCTTTGAAAAGTAAAGGCGTACCTTAGATGTGAGTTGGAGATTATGGTTGTGTGAAGTAAACAGACTAGAAACGATAAAGTCATTTTTTTAAATTGTCCCTATTTAGACTGGCACTGCGTCGTCCAAGCTCGCACGTCAGTTTGTATTAGAAATGTAGTACCTTTAGTAGTCAGTGAGTAGTTAGTGGTTGTAGTTAAGTATTAGAATACAAACTGTTTGGTTAGAGTTTTAGTGAAGGTCAAAGGTCGCAGTGTCTGTAGTGAAGGTCAAATGTCACAGCGTCTATTTGTAGTGAAGGTCAAAGGTTACAGTGTCTGTGTTTGTAGTGAAGGCCAAAGGTCACAGTGTCTGTCGGTTAATTAATGTACATGAAACTTATTTGTCACCACAATTTCATTCAGAATGTCATCGGAAAGTATAAGCAAAATCATAGCTGCAGGAAAAGAATTAGGGTACACTGACCAAGATTTGAAAGATGATGTGAAAGAGCAGCTGGATAGGTTGAGAGATGAAAGAGTGGCTTAAAGGGAGAAAGAGAAAGAGGATAGAACATATAAATTAAAACTGGAGAGGATAGATCAGTAGCTAAAATTGAAAGAATTAGAACATAAGCATGAGCTTTATATGATAATGAAAATGGTACAGGTAAGAATGGAGATAAGGATATGCAGATCAGAGCAAAAATACCGAAGATTCCACCGTGTGATGAAAGGCATGATGAAATTTACAGTTACCTTCGTCGATTTGAGAGGTATGCGATATCTCAAAAGTGGGACAAGAAAACGTGCGCTACAAGTCTTTGTGCTTTATTACGCGGTAGAGCTTTAGATGTGCACGCATTGATATCATCAGCAAAAGCCCAAGATTACGATGAACTTAAGTCAGCTCATCTTCGCAGATACGAGATGACGGAATACGGATTTAAGAGGAAGTTCAGATCTAATAGACCAGACCCAGGTGAAACGTTTACGCAATTTACGGTAAGATTAGGGTAATATTTGACAAGATGGAATAAGAACCCTTTAACATACGTAACAACTACGTATTATAGTACTAGCAACATCAACTGGAAGAGGAACAAGGTAAAGATACAGCCATAAGTAGAGTAGTTGAGTTGATACACATTGGACTGAGACCTACAGGTAAGGATTTATAATATGAAAGTGAAGATGTTAAGGAGTATCTTAGAGAATTGAAGAACTTAAAAATTGTAAATATACACTTTATAGAAAAACCGTTCAAGATTGGGTAAGTATTAAACGGATAGTCTTACCAGCACAGTACAGAGATGAAGCTTTTAAAGGAATTCATGACAATGCAAGACACCAAGGTAGGGATAAGACATTATGGTTAGCAAAGCAAAGATTTTTTTGAATGGGATGGATATGATATTGAATCCAGGGTAGAAACCTGTGGAAGGTGGGTACGAAAATAAGTAGGTGATACCCCAACGGCTGATCTTGTTGGCATTCAAAGTACTAAATCCTTAGAAATTCTGTGTATAGATTTTTTAGCTCTTGAAATATTAAAAGATTAAAGGGTGGATTCAAAAATATACCGGTGATAACAGATCATTTTACTAGATATGCAATGGCTTTGCCAAGAAAGAACAAACTTGCTAGAACAACTGCAAATGTTTTACTTGAAATTTTTTTCATGTCATTATAGTTTCCTTAAAAGATTACATTCAGATCAGAGAAGAAAGTTTGAAAGTAAAGTTATGAAATAACTTTGTAAATTAGCAGGTGTGAGTAAATCACGTACAACACCATATACTCACCATGCGTTATGGTCTGGTTGAACGTTTTAACCAAACTTAGAAAATTACAAGAAAGATGATTGGAAATCGTACATATTACTGTTGGTTCATGCCTATAATGCAACCAAACAAGAGACAACTGTTTTTTTGCCACATTATTTAATGTTTGGTTGGCACCCAAAGTTGGCCGTTGATGCATTTTTAAATTTAGACTCTTCTAAAATATCTGATAAACCGGTAAGTCATCAAACTTATGTTGACAACCTGAAGAAAAGATGAGATTTTGCTTATAATGTTGCAAAATTCAATGTTGAAAACAACTCTTTAAGACATAAAGAGAACTATGATAACAGAACAGTTTTAAAATTAGAAATCGGAGACAGAGTTTTAATTAGTCTTTTAGCAAAGACTGGGAAATGCAAATTTTCTGATAAATGGGAAAGAGATCAATATGTTGAATTAGATATTCCCAGTAGTGACATTCCTGTTGATAAAGTACAGAAGTCAAGTGGCAAAGGACCAGTAAGATTACTTCAGAGAAACTTACTGTTACCTTTTACGTTCTTGTCAGATGATGACTGTCTTTCAGATAACAAGACCAAGAAAAGTAAGAAAATCAGTAAACAAAAACATACTGTGTCTGCAGAAAGTGGAACAGATTCTGAATCAAGCGAATCTGAATCCGAGATTTTACTGGTGACGACACCAGCAAATACAAATAAATGTAATTATGTTTATTACACTTCTCGTTTTAACCATAATACTCATCTCAATAGTTCAGATGAACAAATGAGATCAGATGGTTTTACATTTAACACATTTAATATTTCAGATTTTAGTAGACCTATATCAAGGTTAGAATATACTTCTTCCGTTGACCCTGGATATAAAAAAATCAGGTCAGTTGTTCTTTTAATTCAATATCGAGAACATTCATCCGATATGAGTGATAATTTATCGCGAGATTGTATATCGAGTCCGTCTACTATTCAGCAAGGTATAAGGCGTTCCACTAAAAATAATCCTCCTGATAGATATTGAGAGTTGGTTATAGGTGAGCATGAGGCTCAAGTACGATATGTCTAGGAGGAGAATGTCACAGAAATCATTATCTTACAGACAGGAATTACTTAGATTTCAGAGAGATAGTTTTATGTAGTTTAATGACGTAGTATTATTAATGGTATATCTTAAGTTAGTAGTTTTAAGTTGTAGTGATACATGTAGATGATAGTTTTATGACTTACGTGATCGCTAGTTGATCATATTACTTAGATTTTATGCTTCATTATTAATCATTGATTGCTTTTCAGCCAAGCCATTCATGATGCCAGTTTTATGACAATTATAGATCCATGAACTGATTGAATAATTTTGTATTTCAGCTTGTGCTAATACAAAAGGCCTTCTTTTCTGCTACAAAGCAGATGTTTCAAAACATTAGTAATCATATGTGTGTTGATATATTTTAATATTTATTGTTTTTATCTCATTTGGTATATTTTGTACTCTATTATTTGGTGAAATGTGAGGACTCATTTTTCTCAAAGAGGAGGAGAATGTCACAGGGTGAAATATGGTCAATTAATTAATATTGTTAATCATCATTCATATCATTTTCTTATATTATTATAAGGCATCATATTATTATAGTAACTTGTGAATTCCGTCGTCACTATGGAATTTACTACGTTCATTCACTGCCTTATTCATTCATTCTTCGTTTATCACCTGCACATGGAGTTTATCTTTCACAATTTATGTACGAACATTTTCTAAAATGAGGAAATAAATTACCAAAGCATTACATTAGCAGTCTTATTCAGTGTCAACATTTTACGCATGCATTGGTGGATACCCTTGTCCCAAGATACAATTTCGTATGAAGTTTCTTTTGAAGCCTCAATAAAAATCGGGTATTAAAGCAATTAAACTTAAATTTCCAAATTTGTTTATCTCAACAATTTTTGGTGTTTGAAATGGTAAAACAAACTTTGAAAACTTCTATAGTTCCTCTCCACATAAATGGTTTATTGATACGGTACGTATGACTCTCGAATCAGTTCGCACACACAGTGATGAGAAGGAAGAAGAACACATGTTCAAGTAGGATCAAAATATATTCAGCATAAATACTTATTCTTTGAAACCTTTTTATTGGAAAAACTAATTACATGGAACAGATGAAATTGAATCAATATGAAAAAAAAAAAAACATTGTTAACTCAACAAAGATGAGCATCAATGAACATACTTTTAGCGTTCAGTTTATTTTGTGCATTATCACAAAAACAGCATGCAGTCCAGTCTGCCGGGACAAATTAATTCTTCGATAACTTTATAAGAATTACACTTCCTGAATGTAATAAAACGCTAAAAGTAAATCCTTGAGGGTTAATGTGCCTGTCATGTTTATTTTTACAGTTATACAGTTATTGCATGAACTTTAACCAGGATAGCAATAGCTCCTGTTTAGGTATATATCAAAACGATACAAAAAATATGTTAGTATTACGTTTGTTCTGCGTTACTACCATGATATTGTAGCGGACAGTATATAGGGAACTTATACTGCCTCGCCAGTGAGCTAGCTTTTCTGGTGGCAGCGTAGTTACTCTGGGTGTCTGGTGTCCTGCTTGAGGAAGTCTTAGAGCTAGGACTTAAAGTGTCCATATACAGACTTCGTGACTGTGGACGGCAGGGGTTGCCGTATCTGAAGTCAGGTTCCGATCTGCTTCAGGAAGATCTAAGACTAGGACTTTGTGTCCAAGTACGGACTTCGTGTCCGGGAACGGCGTTGGTTGCCGTAGCTGAAGAGGCCCAGTCACTCAAAAGATCTCATGCTAAGCTTCGGGTCGAAGTTTCCCTGAGCGAGGGGAAGTGTAGCGGACAGTATATAGGGAACTTATACTGCCTCGCCAGTGAGCTAGCTTTTCTGGTGAAGCGGTAGAGTTTCCCTTTATTTCAGGCAAGTTAAGCAATGGCGAGCCTGTTTAACCCTTGGATGGGTGACCGCTTCACGTTACAATATATTATCTTGTTGTAGACTCATGTAAGGAAAGATTCTACGGAAGACAAGTTTAACTAAATGTTGACAAACCACCTTCAATTGCCAAATTCATAAACTCATAAATATCTCTCTCTTCCTTCTCTCTCTCCCCCTCTCTCTCTTCTTTCCACCTCTTTATTGGGGACAAGAAATGAATATGAAACATTTGGCGTTTTTGGTGTATGATGTATAAAGATAGTGTAAGAGAGAGATGGTCGGAGAAACAGATTTATATTATTTATATTGATATTATTGGAACCTTTTTAATCGTTTCCTATATATTTCAATGTAACACGTGCCCACTTTGTGCGATATTAATTTGACATATCATTTACATGTATATATTTTCCTGCATCAAAGTATTTTAAAATTAATAATTGTCCCACTTAAAGTAATAAAACGTTCCATAAATATATAAAATAAGATAGAAAGAGACAGTTTTTGACGTGGCTTAATGTGACGGAATAGTCCAGTACGAGATCGACAATGCTTGTTCTGGGCATCATTTTAGAAATTCTGATCCTCACTGTCCACTACAACTGTGCATGTCAGAGAAGGTTGGTTCAAGACAACTGATGATGATTTTTCATGTTTTCTTATTCTTGTTTTCTGTGAATATCTTCTGCCTTATCTTGTTTTCGAGGCACAATTCGCCAAGGCCACAACAATTATCTGATCATGAATTTCTTAATAATCATAATTCTATCATAGATTACTCCCGAGATCAAAGACACATCGAGGACATTATTCTCCAGAAATAATGACCATCGTCTTAAACTGTTTTTATTATTGTACATTGTATAAAGTAATATACCTTTTTTACCTGTATATGGAGTTTATATATCTCAGTTGCTTCGATAACTAAGAGTATGAACAATTTCTAAAACGAGGTAAATTGATGACAAACAAGTTAAAGAAGCAAGAATATCAGCAGACCCGTTTAAAGTCATCATTTCGTAAGTTCTATTGTCGATATAATGACCGTGTCAGCAGAATACAAGTTATCATTGAGTCAAATGCTGAATTACATTGTTAATACGGTTAGTCAATTATTTATACACTGAATCGAAGATGGATTTTCCGTTATTTTCCTATTATGACAAGGAACACACTGCTGGTGTGACTGGTCGGCAGGGTATGCTCACTCCTCTATTGCACTGATCCCACCTTTGCTGTTTTAATGGTCCATGTTTGCTTTTATTTTGTTTTGTTGTATGGAATTTTGATTTTGAAAACTGTTAATATGTTCCAAAAAATTAATGTATGTCACAAATAATGAACAAAGTACGTTATTGGCTTTATACGGCAGAGTAATTTTACTATTTATAAACTACGATTTTTATGCAAGTCCTTTATGTTTCGTTTACATTAAGATCAAAGCTAAACACAACTTGTATGAAAATGACGAAATATGTTATAATGACGTCATAACACCACATCAATCAGCAGTTGCTCAGCGAAATTAGTTTATTTTTCAGAAAAAATCAGTAAACGTTGATTAACCACTTTTAAATTTTGTGTATAAAATTATTGGCTAAATATCTCCGTCCAGTTTTAATTTCGTGTCGGTTACTGAATGGGAATAGCATTCATTTTTATATAAGGGAACTCAATGAATAATAAAAATTCGAGCTTGAAGTCAAAGGTGCCTGAAACTGATTTGGTACTTTGTGGAAAGAGAAAGGAGGGGATGCTCTATTTACGAAACAAGTGCCTGTAGGAAATGCCCTAATTACCAGAATTAAATTCTTTGATTCATCGTATGAATTTTAAAAATATATGTAAAATATCTTTGAAGTGAAAGTTTCGGGTCCTTCGGATGAGACCTTAAAAACCTAGGCCCCGTGCCAGCGGCAGGCGTTGGCACAATAAAGATCCCTCAGTGCTCAATGGCCCTGAGTGCCGAGTAAAGGTCAAAATTTGAAGCCCTTCACCGGCATACGGTGACGTCTCCATATGAGTGAAAAATTCTCGAGAGGGACGTTAAACAATATACAATCAATAAATCAATCAAAATGAAAAGCAAGGTGACAGTGTCAGTTTGACAACAATATCTGCCCCATAGTTTTCACCGGGCTTTATATTTTCTAATACTTAGGTAAAACCGCTTCTGCCGTTACAATACACCGAGGACCGGAAAAACCATATACAGTTGCAACCCATGGGTTTTGTGTCCAATTTATTTCCAAGGTGAAAAAAGAATAGACACTAAACCAGTGTTTTGATATAATGTAGATATTTATTAATCATGCGTTTCGAAAGGATTGACTTAAGTTCGAAACATTCGAGCTTGTGCAATACAGCTGCTATGTTTCAATACGACAGATTTCAAGCGCGTTTAAAACGATAAAAAAGGGGTTGAATCGATCGTTCTGCAACACAAAAAGAAAGGCCTTGAGGAACGACTTTTGAATAAAAAATGCCATACTAAATCAACAGCAGAAAGCTAGTATCGGAACAAAAGGACGGGGGGGGGGGGGGGGGGGGGGGGGGTCGTACGACTGTTCTGCTAACTATATGGAATAAATTTTGATTTCCACCGTGTATTCCATTAACTGAAAGTTTTATTTCATGCAAATAATTGACATGTGTGCAAGATTGACTTTCCAGCATTGTGTACATAGTATTTTTGAAAGTATAAAACATAAATAAATAAAAATGAATTTTATGGAAAACTTGAAAAATATACTTAGTTTTATGAATTAAAGAAAAGAAAATAATTTAAGTGCCACGGTTAATTTCTGTTTAGTGTCGCTAAATTAAATACTGGTTAGAGTTGAGTACCACAATTCATCACCAACACGTGCAACATCACCAAGATGGTCCACCGTTTACAATTTATAATTATTTCGATAATATTTATATAAAATATACAATCGGACAGGGACCAACGGAAAAATAAATATAACCTATTTCTGAAATTCTGTTATTTGCTTATCCGGATGTGTTAAAATTGTCCTTATGATATGTTTAATAAAATTTTAGTATTCAAGTATTAAAGCTACTATTATTTATTATTCTCTGCTTTCCATAACTCGAATTTTGAAAAAATTAAATACAGGATGTACTTTGGTATCTAACGGTGTATTTAATAAGATATCGAGATGGAAAGAGAGGAAGTAATGAAAGTAACTCGGGATCTTGGAAAAAATTAAATAATGAGTAGTTGTTTTGTGCCCTATGCAGGCAGTCCAATGATTCGATATACATGTATGCATTATATATGCAAATCCAGTCATCGATCCCCACCCAGTCTCTGCCATGCCCCCAATGATAAAATGTTAACTTAATTGCAAATAAAGTTCTTAAAATATCATTGAAAGGATTGATTTCTATTTTACAGACAATAGTACATCATTTTTACACATATACATGCAGGACCTTTGTATGACACAAGAGAGACATGTACGTCACTGACGTCGTCTATCGCTTTAACACCACTTTTTAGCATTATTTGCGATGTGTTACATATAATCAGATACAATCAATTCATATATCGTTAGAAAGATAAAGCTCTCAAATTTCTCTTTAGAAATAAAATATCAACCGTATTGTAGAATAGTAAATAAAATCGATATTTTAAAAGTCCTTGTTTTCGTAAAGGATGCACATTGACCTCTTTGGTCTCGAAAAGTAAAAGCCTCAGCTAATGATTTTTATATTACAACCAACTTTTTCTTTCACCTCGAAGGTATATGTAATCCTCAGTAAAATCCAACACCGATTTACTTTTAAGCATATTATCAATTCATCAAATTGTACTCAAAAGTTAACTCTTTTTTAAGTAATGGTAGCTGTTGTTTTAATCACTTCAGAGAAGAAAACATATGCAAAGGTAAACTTTCTTACTTTTTACATTATTTAGAAAATGAAATTAATTTGCAAAAATAAAGAAAAAGCATGAAGAAATCAAACAAAGTATCCATAATTATGCATCTTTTGAGCAAACGTTTTCATACAAAGTTTCTTACATTTTGGCTGTCTCAGTCATCGGTACTTTGTAGAAAATGAGTAATTATTGATTTTTATCCATTTGTACCTAATAAATCATTGTTTGTAGAGTGTCCAGTTGGAACATTTGGCGTAAACTGTAGCAGAAATTGTATTGCTGGTTACTATGGAAGAATTTGTGTTGAAGCCTGTAAATGCCCAAGTCATCTTTGTGATAGAATAAATGGTTGTCCTAAGAACTACACGCTTGTTTATACTAGTACAGGTATAAAGTTCAGGAATCAAGTATAAAAATTATCATTAACATAAATTACAGAATAAACTGTGCTAGCAAGCAAACATAAGAATGCAGATAATGTTCAGGACCTCTCATATCGCCATACAATCTTTCACTCTATTTGCTGATATACATACATCAGTTTCTATGTCAGAAACAAATAACTTGTGGAGAAAAATGCAATTGATCAGAGGGCTCTTGTTTCCTTGACTGTTTTCAATGACTGCATGATTCTACTCATACAACAAGTACATGTATGGTATTTTCGAAGCACTCAGATCATTTTAAGTGTAAAGAGTTCAAATTAATAGATTTAGATTGGTGAATTGGATTATTTTTTAACATATTATGCTTAAAGACTTTGGGAATTTATGATTTTTTGAAACCATAGTTTAACAAAGAATATCTGTAAAAATTATTCTTCTTCATTAAAAACATTGTGAAAGAAGACAGTTTTATACTGCTTATAGATTATTTTTCATTGTATTCAAAGGATAAGAAGAATTCAATTTACAATAAGACTAATGAAAATGGTATGAAAGAAATAAAGTTGATAAGTTTTCTATTGCAGTTATTGAAGTTGTATGTCTATTATCTCCATATCCTTCCTGCAATTCATTCGTAGGTCATGCAATTTGTATTATTTTTCAATTATTTAATATCCAGGTAAACGTGACTTTTAAAAAAAATGAAATTAAAAAGTGTCTTAGACATTTTAGAGACTTCGCTAATTTTATTATAAAAAGGAATAAAAATGAACTCTATCGTTGAAAATTCTCATAATCATTTTTTCTAAAAGGCGTCAATAAAAAATGAACTTGAAAGCAGATGCATAAGAGACATTCTTAATTACATACTTTTTTTTTTACATAATAAAGGATAAAACTGTCTTGCAAAAAGAATCTTAATCTATTAAGATACATTTTTGTGATTATGTCCGTAAAAATGTGGATTTGAATGATACTGACTTTGAAATGTGATCAGTGCAATCCACTGTCAAATTTTACAATAAACGTATTTCTCCAGTATATGCTTTACTCCTCCTACAATTTGAATGTTTTTATAACTTACGGAATGACTTTGACAATAATAACATAAGCAAAGCTTGTTCTTTGATTCATACCTTGTACTTATCAGATGGATAAAAGATGAGATATTACAAATATTATAAATAAAACATGATCAGTTGGAATAAACATAAGGGCCTTTTAATTACTTTAAGCCACACATGTGGAAACTCTACCAACAGATGATATTAGATGGCAGAAAATATTCTTCGCGCTGATGGGATTCATATTAATAGTCCTGGTAACAGCAGGGTTTTTATGCTACACGTCCTGGTACACATCACATTTAATATCCCGTGGAATAATCGTTTTATTGTTTTCATTCTTAGCAGTAAATTGCATATCTTTTCATGATTTTATTTTATCATTAGAGCTAGGAAAAAGAAAAGAAGCCAAGCAGGAAATTTTCAGAAAACAGGTAATTTGAATTTCCAAATACGTGTAAGATGTAAATGATTTAAATTTTAACATTGGGGTCCAGTATTGCATTGCTAGGATAAACTGAAAATCAATTAAAAACAAATTCAGCACCTGACCCAACCTCTGATGTTTTGGAGGTCAATGTTTGCTCTGCTCTTATTTAGTATTGTTTAACAGAATACTGCTTGAATACTGCTTTTTATCTCTGTATGTTTCATTGTAAATATTTCTCAAACCTTCCATAAACCAAAAAAAAAAAAAAAAGAAAAAAACAAAACGCACAAAAACACAGATTTCTCTTTTTAAATTCCAATGATGAGGAATTTTAAAAAGTTTAAACAAATATACATTCTGCATTATGTACACCATTTATTTTGATGCTGATAAAAGAAATAAATTGCGAATACCTATTTTTTTTAGATTCGCAAGCTGCTTCAGCAGAACAAAATAATCAAACAGGGTTATCGGTTACTGTTGATGTACCTCCCATACCAAATACAGACGGTGATACAGATATCTACTCTGATAAAAGATCTTCTCAAATGATGGAATCTCGGAGGTGCCTTGAATCTAAAATATATAATATGTTCATCGAAAAGAAGGAAGAAAAACCGGATTTAGCCATTTGGAATGGTGAAGACTACAAAAATATATTATCTGTACATTTTTCTGGAAAAAGCGAAGAAGATGAGATTTTAAAAGACAATAAACGGGAAAATAGTTATGGTATTTTTGAAGAAAGTTGTCAATACAGTGTGTTGTCCTTAAGAAGAAATTTTGGCCCTTCTGAAATGGAATGTTATGCCGTGCATCAATCACTTCGGCGTCAGTTCTCACACAACAACGATGATCCATACAGTTTGACAAATGTTTGGTTTTCTGAAGATCACCTTAGTCTGGATGACTGTGATTCAGAATCTGATGTCAGTTTATCCTCCAAAAACTCCGAGGATGCTTCTCAAAAAAGTAACGGACCCCAAACACAGGATGAAATTCAGTCGTTCAATTAACTAAAATCTTACTAAAATGTGACTGGGACAGAGATCTACCATTCGATGAACTTTCTACACCTTTTTATGACCTTTGTTATGAATGAAATGTGATCCTGTAAAAGCAATTAAGAACTTTAAATATTGCATTGATTTTTACCTAAGGATACTAATTATCAATTTCGATTTCAACTTTTAAGTGGATGTCCCTTACAATTTTAGATAACATTTTTTTGTAAATATAACTGATTAAATTTAGTTTGAATTGTCTTCCATAATTTCAAATAAATAATTTTCACGTGTTTAAATCAATTGGTAACAATTACAACGTGCCATTCGCAGACCTTCGTTTTTGCATTCAAATGCAGAAGATGTACTAAATCTCAAATGAGATAAATGACTTATATTTTTAAAATACACTTTCTCCTTATAACAATTTTGATCGTATTACTAGCTTCAATTTTAATTTCAAAAATCAGTTCTCTATGATATATCCATCGCGTTTTTTTTTTTAAAAAAAATGAATGTTTTTTTTACGGTGTTTATCAAATTAACTTATTTTGTTTCAATATTCATCAATGCTAAAGAGTAATCTTACCATCAATCCGAATTGAATAAATTTATTTAATATATTATTATGGACGTGAAGGTTTGAATGAGTTAATTCAGGTACTCATCAAGATGACTATGTATAGATCAAAACCTTTCCTTTCCCTCTCCTTGGTAAGATTAATACCAGAGAAGTTTGAATTTAGAAAATTCTTTTTGAAATATGAAATTAAAAAACAATGTTTGCATAGTCTATTAGAGAAATGAAAAGGCCTTTAAACCTTATGGGGTAAGATCAGGTGACAGAGAGGAGTGACCATCTACTGCTGGCGGGTAATATCCGCCGTATGCTTATTGTCATCCGTAGACGATTCAGTATGTACATAACGGCAATAGCTTGATACATATAATATTGAATGGTCATTCAGAATTTGATTTGATGCTTGGTTGCATTTTTGACAAGGTCATTGTATCAAACAAAGATTTTGCAAAATTATGACTTTAATCAACCCTTTTATCTATTTTTGGCAGTATCTTATTTCGGTTTTAAAATTTTCGAACGTAGACTTAACGTTGTTTTCTCATGAAATATTCTTATATGAATAAGGAAGGTAGAGAGGTAAAAAATTTTTGCTTCCGACTTGTTCCATTTCAATCTTTTTATTTCCTTTTTCAGGGATCACTGTTTCATTTTGAGTTCGATGTTAAATGTTAAAAATGATTTTTTAAAAATATTTATTTATCATAAAGCAGCCTGATATTACAAAATTATTTTGAGCTTGCTCTACGTATGGACAATTTCTGAAACGAGGTAAATTATTGACAAGCAAGTTGATGAAACAAGAATATCAACTGTCTTCTTTAATGTTTTCATTTCGTAAGATCTATGGTCGATACAATGACCTTGTCAGCAAATACAATTCATCATTAAGTCAAATGCTGACTAAGGTTTTTCATACTTATTGTTAGTTAATTATTTATACACTGAATTGACGACGGATTGTCCCGTTATTTCCCGATCATGACAAGGAGGACACGGCGGTTGTGACCGGTTGGCAGGAGATGTTCCCCCTCCATGGCACCTAATTCTACCTCTGCTTCTATTTTGTATTGTTTTATGGACTTTGAGATTGAATACTGTTCGTTCTCTCCATATCCTTCTATAAAAATATAATATCAATATTTAACCTTTCAACAAGTTGCGATTCACATACAACTTCATATTAATCTTTTACTTTGATCTTATGTTCAATTTTATTTCTAGTGATTTTAGAGTGCACTTAAAGTTTAGAGACAGAATTGGTTATCAATTAATTAATTAACATGACATTATAAGTATGGAGGCTCTAGAGTTTTTAATTTTACAGATTTAACTGTATATAAAGCTCTAAATGTATCGTTTATACAAGAAACAAAGTTTGTAGGAAGAACATCAACATTAATAAAATATAAAATTCTTGAGGAATACATAATTTTAGACAATATCCGATAATTTGTCACCTCAAAAAGTTGTAAAGAAATGGATATGTACACAAAGAATTTGTAAACTTTTTATAGAAAGACATAAGATAAATTACGTACAAATAATAGTTTTCAACAATCATCTAATACGCGGACGGTTTTTTTTTAAATGTGAAGATCCTCCGCGAATTTATTTCTACATTATTTTAAGATATTATTCCAAAGTGTGGCTCTTTCAACATCGAATTAAAATATATTTTTCAAATCAATTCAAGTTTGATCGATTGATATATTGTGTATTATTTTATGTCAAATTGGGGAAAGTTTCATTTGGTATTTTTGCAGACTTTTGATCTTGAATATTGTTCATTACATGTATCTCCATATGTTTCACTTTCAGGCATATAGCGACGCCACCATATACTAGTAAATGGGTTCAAATTTAGATATTTTCTGGGCATTTAAGGCGATTGGGCTATGCTGGATTTTTATTCAGGAAGACGTACATGGTTTCTAACCTCTTTAGACTAATATATTCTCTATATACTTATAATGATATCTCTTTGAACGACCTTCCAAATACTCTCAAAATAAACGTACTTTGATTTCCCTTTAAACAAGCCTCCACAAAAACAGTTTTGATGCAGACACAATATATGTTAACAAATTCATGGTATAGTTATTGCATTGTACATATGCTTATTATCATTTTGGACTGTTGAAAAATTAAACCAAGTCCAATCTAGTGTGGATGTAAAATATGGAGATAACAAACAGTAATCAAGATCAAAAACTCATAAAACAATACAAAAAGGAGCAGAGCAAACACGGACCTCCGAAACATCAGAGGTGGGATCAGGTGCCATGGAAGAGTAAGCATTCCCCTGCCAATCGATCGCACCCTTTGTCGTGTGCTCCTTGTCATGATCAGGAAACATTTTTTTCTCCCATCTCTACTTATAGGCCTTCAACAGGGATATCTCAACGAATCTATTTGATACTTTAATAATAATATTACCCATCTGGCCACTTAGTTGATGATGGATTTTCCCGTTATTTCCCGATCATGACAAGGAGCACAGAGCAGGTGTGAACGGTCAGAAGGGGATGTTACTCATCCCTTCGATACAATTACCTTATCCGAAAATAAACTACTGCTAAATTACATACTTTTGAGGGGTCAAATTTCCGTGGTTTGAGGAAGATATATTGCTTCGTAGGAATTTGAATTCGTGGTTGAAGAATTGTTTAGTAGTAATAAATTTGATAAGTCGCATCTCGTGGTGGTTATAAATTCGTGGGTCTGTTCATACCTTGAAAGCAACGAAAATTACCCCCCCCCCCCCCAAAAAAAAAAAAATTGTGATTTCACAGTAATTGATCATAGGCACCTGAAGTATGGATAATACCCCACTTTTTATGAAAAAAAATGTAAGAGTGAATAATACCTCGAAAATATAAAATTTCCCAATCAAACACATCTATATGTCGTTATATGCAAGCAGATTGTACTTTTTCTCACGTTTAAAGAATGGCCCTATTCGGTATAATAAAAATACACAAGGTAAGAAACAAAAATTGTAAACAAACGGGGGACCCCTGCTTCGAAACAGATTAACAAGGTAATAATTAGTGTTACCTATCATAATTTTGCAAACACTCTGTCTGGGAGATGTTCTTTTTACTAGTCTCTTTTACCTAAACCAAGCTATTAGCGTTTGATATGCCGTAATTGGACGATTTATTAATCGGATACATCAAATTTTCTCCATTGGCAGCGTTGGCGGAGGTTTTGGAGCTGCTTTTCTGTTTCGCCTTATCTGATTGGTTAATTGTAATACAGTTTAAATATCTAACCAATCAGATAAGGTGAAACAGAAAAGCAGCTCAAAAACCATCTCCAACGCTGCCAATGGAGAAAATTTTATGTATCCGATTAATAAATCGTCCGATTACGGCATATCACACGCTAATACGGAGTTTAGGTAAAAGAGACTAGTAAAAGAACATCTCCCAGACAGAGTGTTTGTAAAATTATGATAGGTAACACTAATTATTACCTTGTTAATCCGTCTCGAAGCAGGGGTCCCCCGTTTGTTTACAACTTTTGTTTCTTACCTTGTGTATTTTTATTATACCGAATTCGATTAGGGCCATTTTTCAAACGTACGAAAAAGTACAATCTGCTTGCATATAACGACATATAGATGTGTTTGACGGGGAAATTTTATATTTTCGAGGTATTATACACTCTTACATTTTTTTCATTAAAAAAAAGCGGGGGGGGGGGGGGTATTATCCATACTTCAGGTGCCTGTTTAATTGATAGGCCAATATGTACACAATAAATACAAAATCGAGATGAAAATTGTGTATCAATGCATTTTAGCTTAAATGTCTTGTTTAGGTCACCAACTTTGGGTATGTGAATTGATATAACAAACTTTGAAAACTTCAATATTGCTCTCCACATAAATATTCTAGTGATACTATACTTATGAGTCTCAAATCAAATATCACACAGTAATGACAAGGAAGGATCTAGCTATATTGAGCATAAATATCTCTTCTCTGAAATCCTTGATATAGATGGACGCAGTACACTTAACAGATGAAATGGAATTTGAATGAAAATTTCAATGAATGTTAAACTTACAATGACAGACATTAATAAACAAAATGTCTGTCTTCAGATTATTTTAGGTATTTTCACAGCAACAGAATCCAGCACAATGTGTGGTGATAGGTGAGTAAGAAAAACAATTAAGTAGAATTACAAATTAAAAAGTATTTTACATTTCATGATATAAAAAATGTAAAAAATATATCCTTGAGTATTAACATTCTTGCGGTGTTAAATTTTACAGATGCTCTGCAGACTTATACCGGCATAACAATGGGTCATGCTTAGGTATCAACACAATACAAAAATTCACATCATGTAATATCATGTGAAGAGACTACCTTTGTTGGCATTAACGATTATTCAAAGTAACTACAAATAGGTAATCTTGTTCTAGACTGCCCACTTGGGACGTTTGGTTTAAACTGCAGTGCATCATGTAAGGAAGGATTCTATGGGAGACTGTGTAGATCGGAATGCAACTGTTCTACAGAAGATTGTGATAAAGAATATGGTTGTAAGAAGAAGAAATCTGGTGATTATCTTTTTTTTTTGTTTTTAAGCTTTCTTTAGTCTTATTCTTTTTAAATGCTTCTCCTCTTATTTCAGTATATTTAAAAAAAGTATACATATGTATTAATGGTATAAAGTGTTAATTAACTTTATTAGCTATAAACGTAATTACAAAAAGGGAAGATAACAAATAGAAATCAATGTCAAACAATCAATACCAATCTGTGAAAATATTTTGTTCAAAGAAATGTATGGAATGGTATCGCTATCAAATTTGATTCCGAATACTATACCTATACATTTCACACAGTATACTTTAAAATTCAATCATAAAATTTTATCTTTCTGGAATTATGTATTTATATATCAAACAATAGTTTTCGTTGCAAGTACAACTCAGCAAAACTCTTTTAGTACGAACATGAATATTGCGGATATGGCGAAGTTTCTTTTAGAGTCCAAACTATACTAATTCTACGAACTCCCTAGACGGATTT